>NC_134803.1:21254553-21259553 GCF_046742065.1 Oratosquilla oratoria | reverse complement strand
CCACCTACCCCTCTATCTACCCTACTTGTCTACCTTTACCTACTAGCCTCTTAAAGGGCTCGGCAGCTACCTTTGGTCGTCCCGACCAATCATTTTCCACTGCCCTCTTACAGGATTTACTGAAACATATAATCAGAAAATGTCATTTACAAAAAGCTAAATATTTAAAAGTATTTCTGCATAAACTGGCAAAGATGTTAAAAGTATTATCATTCAATGGATGGTGTCATCAAAACCTATGCCACACATAACAAAGAAATAAGTAACCCTTCCAAAATGCATAAATATCAGTAGCACTTTTAAAAGGAAACAATTCAAGCAGGTATATCTTAAACAGCATTAAGTGTCAGAAACAACAAAAGACATAAAACAAAATAATTATAACACAGGCATAAATTCAATGTCAAAAATAGATATGCAAAACTTACTGCTACCAATAATAAAATAAATGTCTTTCTCTTTCTGATTGTTAAGTTTGATTAAGAACAGCAACATTAGATTTCAATGGAGAATGTAAGTTGTGCGATATGTTATAAAAGTTATACACACAGCACTGAGGATGTTAGCAATAGTAGAGTATCTCAGCATAATTTCATATTTGTTTCACACACACTTCTTTCTCTTTTTGTTTAGGACACTGCATAAGAATTTTCAATGCTTCACAAAAGGAAATGGTTCAGTACTTACTGGCATTGCCCTTATATATTGGCAAAGTTCCGAGTCTTCATGTCTGACTAAAGCTCCAGGTAGCATATCTGTCTGACACCAAGGTTCCAGTAGTTCAGGTCTCCCATCATAATCAAGCATCATACATTTCAACAATATGAATGCTATCTGTAAAAATTATCAAGATTAATATTCAATTCCCTTGTGATATTATCAACATATTCCCTATACTCTTCTGAATTTAAAGATTCTTGATAAATTATACACTGGGTGTCACATGTATCCTCCTCATCAAATTGTATCCTAACCTTCTTTATATTATCTAAATGATTAATTGATACTTCCTTAGTTTCTAAGTGTAAGATCTTGTATTTATTTTCACCTGCAAAATCAATTACCTTATATGTATCTGAGTACCTCGGTGAAAGTTTATTCTGAGGTGTATGTAATTTGACCAAGATTAAATCTCCTATTTCTAATTCTGTTTTATGTGTTATTTTGTGTTGTTGCTTTTTCATCTCCTGTGTATACTCTTGCATATATTCTCTAACTCTTTGGTGTATAGTTTGAAATGTATGCATCCTATTTGAGATATAATAATCTATATTATACATGGGTTTCTGCTCTGAAATCAAGATTTCATATGGAAGAATTTTGTTTTCTCCAAAAATAATAAAATGAGGTGTTTCACCTGTTACTATGTTAATTTGGTTGTTCAGAGTACATTTAACACACGGAATCCAAGTATCCTAAGTTATATTATGAGGACTTATCATACCTCTAAGACATGTAATAATTTTCTTATTTAACCTCTAAACAACTCCATTACCCTGAGGATGACTCACTAAAATATTGGTCTTCTGGATCTTAAATATCTTACATAATTCTTCTAAGATTTTGTTATTAAATTCAGTTCCATTATCTGAAACTAAGATCTTAGGTGTAGTGAAATTACAGATTATCTGATCATAGGTTACTGAAGCAATTCTTTCAGCTTTCTTATTTGGAATGGGTCGTAAAATAAAAAATCTTGAAAAATAATCAATACCAACAAATACATATTTATATCCATTCTCAGACATACGTAACTCCAATGTATCTATGTGAACTCTTTCCCTAGGTTTCTGCGGAATGGTATATGATAACATAGGAGCAGGTTTTGGTGTATTTCCTTTCATCTTAGCCCATTTCATACAATTTTCTATATAATCATATATATCTTTCTTCATACCTGGCCAAAAATATTTAAGTTGTGCTTGTCTATAAGTTTTATCTTTCAACTTGTCAAAAGCTTGTTGTTGTGCAGGTCCCCATATGAACTTTGAGTCTTTCCTCAACAAATAACTTAATGGATTAGCTATGTCTGTATATCCTTGGATACATTTCCTATAATATCCTGTCAATCCAAAAAAAAATTCTAACTTTTTCTACATTGTCTGGAACTGGAAAATTCTTTACTGCTTCAACCTTTGAATTTACTGTACTAAGAGCATGCCTGTCTATCTTATATCCCAAATAAATAACACTATCCTGCAAAAACTTACATTTTTCAAGTTTCACTTTCAATCCTGCTTCGACTAATCTTGAGAATATCAAATCTAATTTCTTAAAGTGTCTGCCGCTGTTTGGAAAACTATTGAAATATCATCTAGAAATACACTGGCAGTGTTTCCTAACAACCCATCTAGAACTGCATTCATTAATCTCATGTAAGTTAATTGACTATTACATAACCCAAATGACATTCGTTTGAGCTCAGTGTCCCTTTAGAATAGAAAATGCTGTGAATTCTCATGAGTCTTTATGCAATTCTATTGACCAAAAAACCGTATTTGATATTCATGGTGCTAAAATACCTATTCTCAGTTCCCAAACTTCTAAGAAAGTCCCCTATCACCGATAATGGTAAGCAGTCACGTATGGTATGCTAATTCAATTTCCTATAATCAGTAACTGGAGGTATGGTACCATCTGATTTTGACACCAGAATCAGAGAGAAGTTCCATTCACTTTTACTGTTTTCAATAATATCCTGCAATAACATTTCAGTGATCAATTTATCTATAATGGCTAGTTTAGAATGTGGTACTTTGTAGGCAGGTATATAGACAGGTTGAGTCCCTGATTTTAATTTGATCTGTTGTTTTGCCTATGGCGTCCCCCGGAAAAGCAATTGCTTTATTGTGCTTCATAAGCAAAGCAACTAAGTTTTCACCCAATTCAGGACAACTAGTAAGTTCGAGTTGATTTTTGTATTTCTTTCCCAGCTCTGTTTCTTCCTGATCTAAATAGATTGATGAAATTGGTAATTCCATCTCCTCAGTACTTTCATTTAAAATCTTAATGGGTTTTGTACAAACTTGAAAACATCCTATTTGTGTACCTTTTCTTAACATTATGTCTTTATTCAAAGTATCAATCACTAATATTTCTACCATGTTCTTATTTGACTTATAAATCTCTGAGTCCAATTCCAAACCTTTTGGGATAGTTAAAATTTCAGAATCTACAGTGGCTCCTTTCAACTGCATTCCAACCCTGTTAATTGCTCTGGAATGTAATAATATCGACTTTATTTCGTCACCTTCCACAATTAGCAAAGCTTCATTTGTAGCTGATGAATTAGTAATTTCTGGGATATCTTGAGCATCTGAGTTGGGTTCACCATATGAGTTTTTATTTTATGTTGATCTGGACCACTCTGCCTTGCTATCTAAAACATAATTGTTATCTTTCCCATCTATTTCTAGAGATTCTTTGATTACTGCCACTTCCTTTAAGTCTGGTTGATTTAAAAATGGGATTAGTTGTGATTTCACCAAGAACCCTAACTCAACAGGACATATAACCCTGTTCTCTTTTCTCATAGTTGCAAATCCTATCAGTAAATCTGGGAAAACAGATTCTTCTACAACTATCACTGGAATGTGCAAATGCTTATTTTTATATAAGATGACTTCTAATTCAACCTTACCTAATGTTTTTAACTGATTCCCAGTTACTCCTTACAATGAGTAATAGATTAGTTCCAAGATTTTCACTCCTGGTTTCAAATGATTTAAAAATCTACTAATTATAACATTAACTACAGATCTTGTATCAATAAATATTTGAATAAGCTTATTGAACACCCTACCAGTAATGAGAGGTCCTACAGAAATCCTTCCAATTGTTATAGTAAGTTTACAACTATCTTTGATGTTGGGGTTTCCTTTCACCCTTCTATCACTCTTATCCCGAACATAATACTGTCTATGTGTATTTCTATGGGTAGCTCTGTATGTTGTTTTATTTTGTGTCTGGCGGTTTTCCTCTTAATTCTAGGTGCATACGAAAATTTCTACATTCCTGTGTTCTATGTCCAATCCTCTGATGATACATACAGAAAGGTGGGTTTCTACAATAATATTCATGATGAACCTCATATCTGCAATTTCTACAAATAGTTTCATTATAACACTTTTGTGCTTTATGCCCCCAGGTATTACAATTGTAACATTCAAATCTACCATTCCTTGAAGTGCTTCTAACTCTATGTTCAGATCCTTTTCTATAATCATTTTTAGAGTTCCTGGTTTCTTTTTGTTGTTGCATTCCAACAGTCATCAAATATGGACTAATTGCTTTAGATTCACTATACCCTTGAAGAAGATAATCTAACTCCCCTAAATTCATAGTTGCCTGAAGATCTTTATATAGCTTTTCTACCGTTAATTCGTCAGAGCTGTTTGTTAGCAAGGCAAATGTGATTAATTTAACTACCTGAGAAACTTTCATTTTGTCGCTAGATCTTTCTATCGAATCTGAATCTTTCAATATAGAATTCATGTCCTTAGACGATCTGTCAAATATTCTGTGCCTGATTCACTTGTCTTTACTTTCTTTATCATTCTAACCAAAGATTTGATAGGATCCTGATCACACTTTGACTTAAAATGTTTAATGAATGCCTTCTTATAAGCTTTATATTGGTTGATACTTCCATTTGGTGGAAATTTATTACAAGCCTAGTTTTACCATTCTCTACATTCTCTTTTAAAAGTTATTTTTTCCTTTTTTTCATCAAACTGGGAACCTATTAACTCCCAAGATGTTTTCATCACCTTTGAATTTGGGAATATTGACATTCGAGGTATGAACCTCATGCCTCAAAATACTACCTGTATTCATACCTTCAGTGTTTTTAAAGTCGATTTGAATCGACTGCCTCCTCGTAGGTTTCCTCCACGTACTTTCGTCCTTCACACGTACATTAACCACGTCTTCCTCGCCCTTCGTTCACTTTTGCTTGTAGTGGTTGTAGACCCCTTCGTTCACTGTTACTTGTAGTGGTT
>NC_134803.1:21242053-21247053 GCF_046742065.1 Oratosquilla oratoria | reverse complement strand
TGGTGGCGGCAGTGTGTGGTGAGTTTGGCGCCTACTTCCATGTGGACATGGACCTTTCATTGTCCAGGGTACCACGCGGATCTTTCGCGAGTTTTCTTGACCCTCTAGCTGGCATTTCGGCGTGGCGTGCCCCATGGGTTGGCTCCGCCTCCAAGCCGTCTGGGCTGAGTCACGTGATTGTGGACCTGGGAGATGATTGGTTAGTTACCCAAGCGGCCTGGCACCTATCAAGGCCGCGTGGCTTGGGAAGGGAATTCATTCTGTCCATGCGCGCGGCCACATCTGACCGCATTCGGCATTGCTCACCAAAAAGTGTCATCACACAGACTCTCCCTCTGACTAGTACCAACACTGGTCCGTACAGCCACGACAGTCACGTGGCATGGAACATGACTGATGTCGTCCACGACCTAGCGCTTCTCTGACGATAGCTGCGTAGTCGAGGCCGAGTTGAACTGCGTCGAATGCTATTCGGGAGAGGGTGTCTGCGACGGGGTTCTTTGTACCGGGGACGTGCCTGATGGTGCAATTAAACTCGGCGATGGCGGAAAGGTGGAGGCGCTGTCTGGCAGACCAAGCGTCCTGTTGTTTCATGAAGGCGCGCACCGGAGGTTGATGGTCGGTGTTGATGATAAATGAGGAGCCCTCAAGGAAATGGCGAAAGTGGCGGATGGCGCGGTGGATGGCGAAGGTCGAAGGTGCTGTAGTTGAGCTCGGCTTGGAGAGTTTCCTGCTGGAGAAACCGAGGGGTGTAGGTCTGTCCGTTGACAATTGTAGCTGGGTACCTTGTGCAGGGAAGGAGAGGGTGGTGGCACGGGCAAGGACTTTTTGGCTTGACGAAGGCAGCACCCATGGCGTGCCCGCAGAATTCCTCCCTAGACAGGATTCTCCCAAGAGCCTGCAGCAGCTGCGACGCACTGTCGGCAAATTCGCCCCATGCGTACCGACACATCACCGGGAGGTGAAAGAATACCTCTCAAAACACCTCCACACCTCGACGCACGTTTTCCTGTGGACAGACGCTCACACCTCACCACTCACCCGTCCCTACACTGGCCCCCATCTTGTCCTTGAACGTAAGGACAAGAACTTCCGCATCTCCATCTCCGGTAGGCCAAAATGGGTTCCCATCGACCGCCTAAAACCAGCCCACCTCAAGATATCTCCAGCGGAGATGACCAGTGGCCATCCCCTTGCATGCGGAATGCCCCCTTAAGCCAAGGCAAATTTAAGATGGGAGTATTGAACAGCCGCGACAGTCACGTGGCATGCAACGTGACTGATGTCGTCCATGACCTGACGTTTTTCTGCCAGCGCGACCTTCCTTGACCCGACCTAACCTAACCCAGTGCATCTATCTAATTACGCACCACGGGTAACTTACCCACGCGGTATATATAGCGGCTTCCGCCTCATGTAAAATCAGTTCAACCAGTTCGCTCTGTTCACTCGTACACATATATACCAAAGGCTTTTTCCCCCTACACGGGGGGTAGCCAAAAAGAAAAAAGGCATAGAAACCACTACCACCCATTCCTTTTCCTATATATTCCACTCCCATCCACCCTCCTCCCTCCCTCTTATCTTGGCACCCCCTGGATGACGGGTCATCCCTCCATCCTGTCCACTGCCCTGGGTCAGAAGCAGTGTCGCAAGACGCACCACATCCACAGAAAGGCCGCTTCATAAATTCGGCGACCCCCCCTCTCCGTCCCCTCATGCAGAAAAAGAGAGGACGGGGAGAAATCCCTTCGGGCTGCGTCACCCCCCATCCCCCACCCACTCCCCCTCATGCATCCTAGCATCATCTATACATAACCCCTCTCCATTCACCCCTATCTTCTGTCCTCTCCCGTCCTTCCTCAACAGACATTCCTCTATTTTGTAATGCCCCTTTCACCCCATCCATCCATCTCATCCTAGGACGCCCCCTCATATTCACTCCTTCCACCTCTGCCTTCCACATTTCATTTACTATTCTTCCTTCACTCGTTCTTTTCATGTGTCCAAACCATCCTAATACTCTTTCATCAACCCTATCTCCCAGTTCCCTTTCCAACCCCGTTCTCCTCCTCACCTCCTCATTTCTCAATCTATCCAGCCTAGTAACCCCCATCATACTTCTCAGACATTTCATCTCAAACACATTCAAACTTCTTCTCTCTTCCTCTCTCATGTTCCATGTTTCTGCCCCGTACATTGCTGTCGGCACAATCCTTCATATAACCTCCTCTTAGCATCCATTCCCAGATGTCTATATCTCATTACACTTTTCAATCCACCAAGGCATTTACTCACTTCTCTCAATCTACAATCTACCTCCACCCCCACTCCTCCCTTTCCTGCCATATTCGCACCCAAGTATCTAAAACTTTCCACTTCCTCCAGTCTTTCACCTTTAATGCTCACCTCCAGCCTGCTGTCACTCTCTCCCCATGTACATCTCATCACCTTACTTTTACCCACATTTATCTTCAGCTTCCTTCTTTCACACACCTTCTCAAACTCTGTCACTAACTTCCACAATCCCTCCTCTGATCCTGCTACAAGCGCAGTGTCGTCAGCAAACAACAGCTGGCTCACCTCCCACTTTTCTCCATTTTCTTTAATCATCTCCAACTCCTTACCCACTACCCTTGCATCCACCTCTCGCACCACCCCATCCATGTAAAGATTGAACAGCCAGGGCGACATAACACATCCCTGACGAAGTTCCACCTTTACCTCAAACCATTCACTCACTCCATTTCTAATCCTAACACAAGCTCTACTACTCTCGTAAAAATTCTTGACTGCTCTTAACAGCTTTCCTCCTATCCCATATATCTGCAGTACCTCCCACAATGCCTTCCTGTCTACCATGTCGTAAGCCTTTTCCAGATCCATAAAAGACCAAAAAACATCCTTACCTTTTCCTATAGCTTTCTCACATATCTGTCTTACCACAAAGATCTGATCAACACAACCCCTACCTGTCCTAAACCCACACTGTTCCTCACCAATTACTCCCTCTGTTCCTCTCCTAATTCTCTCAATCAAGACCCTCCCATAAGCCTTCCCAACTACACTTAACAAGCTAATCCCTCTGAAACTACTACATTCACACTTGTCCCCCTTTCCCTTGTAAGCGGAACTATACAGGTACTCCTCCAGTCCTCCGGCACTCTACCCTCTCTTAAACAAACATTGAATAACCTCACCAGCCAGTTCACCATAACTGTACCTCCTTCCTTCAGACATTCTGCATGGCATCCATCCAGACCAGGTGCCTTACCTACTCTCATCATCTTAACAGCTGCTTTCACTTCATCCTTTCCTATTTCTCCTCCATTTTCCTCACTCATCACTCTCATTTTCTTAGCGCTTCCCACTGCAACTACCTTTCCCTCCCTATCCTCCTTCACATTTAGCAACTCCCTAAAATACTCTGCCCACCTTCCTCTCACTGCCTTCTCTTCCATTATCTTCTCTCCATCTGCACCTTTTACCTTTTCTTCTCTACTTGATTCGCCTCCTTTTTTCTTTTAATTTCCTTCCAAAACATCTATTAATTGCTTTCAAAAATTTCTGTCATACTCTTACCCCATTTCACATCTGCTCTCTTCTTTGCTTCCTTTATCTTATGCTTAACTTCCATTCTCTTTACTTTGTACCTCTCATACGATTCCCTCGTCCTAATTTGCAGCCAATCTATGAATGCCTGCTTCTTCTCTTCTACACATTTCTTTGCTTCCTCATCCCACCACTCACTACCCTTCCTTCTATTTCCTCCCGCCCTCCTTGTTCCACACACCATCTTTGCACACCTTATGATTCCCTTCTTGAACCATTCCCATTCCTCCTCCACTCCTAGTTCTACTCTATCCTTTACTCCCTCCCACTCCTCTTTCAACTTCTTCTTAAACTCACTCTCATTTTTTTCTTCATTTAAGCAGTTCACTCTAAGTACCTCCCTACCTTCTGCCTTTTTCCTCTTTCTCCACCTATTCTCCACTCTCAATTTACCTTCCACCAGAAAATCATCTGGTATTCCCCCACTCTCTCCCCTGAGAACATGTACATCCTTAACTCTTCCTACCATACTCCTGGTCACCACTTACAATAAAGAAAGACAAACTCACCAAAACCTCTTTCTATTCTCTTATGCTTAACTTCCCTTCTCTTTACTTTGTACCTCTCATACGATTCCCTCGTCCTAATTTGCAGCAAATCTATGAATGCCTGCTTCTTCTCTTCTACACCTAGTAACCAAGTAGTAAGCGCTGAAACTATCAGTTGTTTTAAAAAACGATTAGACAACTTTATGGATGGGGATGACAGGTGGTGATGGATACGGAGCTGCCTAGTGTAGGCCTTATGGTCTTTTGCAGTCTCCTTTATTTCTTATGTTCTTATGTTCTTATTCACCAATAGTAGCCTCGCTAAAATATGGACAATGGTTACCTGATTACATAACCACCTTGGCAGTTAATAAATTACTTCCTTCCATTGTAAAAGCGGGCGACTTGCCAGAAAGCCAGCGCAGCATCATAGAGGCTACCTGATATGTCATGTCCATGTTCCCTCACTCCACTCTCTCCTCAGTATATAAGATATATGTTTTCTCTTGACTTTGTATTCCGCTGACGAGGATCACAGCCAGTGATCGAAATATACGGAAATCGTTATTTCCTTTCTTTTTTTAAATCCACAAGCACCCGGACCTGGCTTCGCCAGGTGTGCTTGGCCTACGGCGTAGCTCGCTTTGCTCGCGAAGGAGTCTTCAAAATCTCCTAAAGGAGCCTTCAGTCTCCAAAAGGAGTCGTCAAAGTCTCCCGACGTTGTCGTCAAATTCTCTCGCTCTTTCTCTCTCTCTCTCTCTCTCTCTCTCTCTCTCTCTCTCTCTCTCTCTCTCTCTCTCTCTCTCTCTCTCTCTCTCTCTCTCTCTCTCTCTTTCTCTCTCTCTCTCCTTCTCTTTTTCGTTAGGTCAATCATAAAGGCAATAAAATTTCGGAAGGTGG
>NC_134803.1:21224553-21237053 GCF_046742065.1 Oratosquilla oratoria | reverse complement strand
AACATTACTATTAATCCCATGTCCAAGTCGTTTATATACATAATGAACAATAAGGACCCCCAAAATCAAACCCTGGGGAACTCCACTAGAAACACCCCTCCATTTGGATTTTACACCATTTATGGTGACCCGTTGCTTTCTGTCACTGATCCAAGCTCTAATCCATTCGAATACTTTCCCCCTATGCCATGGGCTTTGATTTTATTTAGTAGTCTCTAACGGGAACACTTTGTCGAACGCTTTGCTAAATTAAAAGTAAATAACAGCATAACTATCATTCTTATCTGATGCCTTATATACTTTAGTGTAAAAAAAATAGAAGATTAGCCACAAATGACTTACCCTTGCACCTCCACATGATCAGGTGATTCTTTCCACAGTCCCTATCTAAACTGTTTCTATTGCCTAAACATATTGCCTAAACTTCCGATACTACCCCCCCCCCCCCGACTCAAGGCATTCAGCAAGGAGCCGAAATCCTTTGGGTGACAAGTATACCCCGTCCCTTTAATATAGATGATTCTTACAGTAAAAGCGATCCCAGTTGTCGACAAATTCCCATCCATTGACATTACAATGTTTTGTCAGCCTACAATTCATTGCAATAGCCCTGAAATGCCACATGCCTCCAACTTTACTCCTCGGAAGGATTCCACATACATCAGGAACCACTCCCTTGTCCCTAATATTATCTAGCGCATCTCGGAACCTCGCAAATAATTCCTCTCTCCCTAACTTACCTATGTCATACTATATTGGTCAACGGCTCGTGGGCGTGTGTAGATATACAATCGCATGTACACGTACGTATATGTACACAATTATGTATACATCTTTATTACCTATGTAAACATCCAGTATTAAATGTATAAATATAACAAAATTAATTGTAATTATATATATGTGTTCCAAGGACTTTTGTCCAATATAAATTATGTAAACTATTTTGGAACCACCAGTCCGGTTCACTCGCCAAATCGTCGTGACAGGTCACAGGGCGCCGGGGCAGTAGTGTTCATTCTGGCTCCCTGTCGAGCAGACCTTGTCTTTTTGTTTTGATATGTGATCAGTGTTCAGTGAAATTTAATATATGTTTATTTTCGTAAATATAATTTTCATTGTTCCTGTCACATATTATGGTGGCAGCGAAATTGTAAAAACTTTGTGAAAGACTATATAGTTTTACGAACAAAAAGACAAATTTGAAAAACTTAAAGGCCGGCCTAGTTCGATGTGCGTGTGTTTTCTGTTTGTCGTGTTTTTCCCTACCTTTTTAATTTCAGGGATACAGTTTTTCAATTAATGTGACAGTCCTTCGTCAACTAAATTAACAGTGGAAAAACTATAAACTTCTAGTCCCTGCAATAGCTGTTAATGGTGAATCCGACGGACAAGCTGCCGGCGACCTGCTCCTGTGTAATAGCCGTAGCTAACAATCTACGCCCCATCGGACCCCCAGTGAATCATCCAGCAGATTCAACACTAGTCACGTCGCCTAGACCACCTAGTAACCTGGATGGTTATCTATAAGGTTCAAACCCATGTGCAAGGTTCCGAGTAGCCTTTCGCTCTAAAAGCTATATTGCTACCTCTTATTTTCCCAACATTCCATGTTAACTAATTGTAAAATTAATATTGTATTAATAGTACTTAATTGTTCTTTACATTTGATGAACAATTTTCATTTTTACATACAATTTTCTTACGGGTGTGGCTGGTGGCTTAAAAAAATTATTTCTTTTAGACTGTTGTACACAGCGTTCTCCATCATGGCTCAGGCAACACGTTCCAAGGCCAATGAGCCATCTGATTCAACATCTGATTCAACTTCTGATCAACTTGCAACATCCCAGGTAACACAAATACCCGTATTAAATCTCATCCATCAGAAACCTGCCATACAGACTTTCGATGGAAATGATTCTTCTTATACAGCATCTCTCTTTATTCGTATGTGCGAGGATGCTATTATATCATCCAACATTACCACGGATAAGGAACGTATCTCGTTCATACGCTCCCAGATTACCCCCAATTCATTAGCCTCTGAAATGCTGTCAGCTAGCTGTCTCAACCCCATTGAACTTAACCATGATTACAATAAATTCAAAACAAATTTCCTTCAATTGTATGGGGACACAGGTAGAGAAGAAGGATTTCAATGGTGTTTCAAGCTGGCAGAGCAGCTAACTGTGAGTCACGGAACGTTAAATTTCATGCGCTCACAGGCAAAATCTAGCACCTTTGTTACCGAAGCCATAGCCAGTTTGAAACAATTACAATGGATAGAAAATGACAACATTTCAGTGGCCAGATTTCAACTTGTCTTAGAATATTTATTATTTATGTTATTTCTAACTCCACACGAGCGTAGAATCGCTTCTTCCTTAGATTATACAAAGGATGAAACTCTCCTTCATTATGCAACAAGGCTTTCTAAGAAATTAAAAGAAATGCCACGTCTTGCTACATTAGCCCAAGTAGTCCACAACCAACAATCTTCTGAGGTACATTCTCTACCTTTACCCCCAAGTTCTAACATGTTTTCAACACACTCTCAGAGTATCTCTTCTTCTGAAGATTCTATCATGTCATGTGCATACTGTCACAAACAAGGACATACTTATAACCATTGTTTCCTTCGTAAGCGTCATGAACGCCAATCTACAAAATTTTCTCCCTTAGACTCTCACAGACCCTCCCCTCCCCAAATGCAGCACAATTCACGGAAACAAAGAAATTCCTATACGCCCCTTTCTCACCTTCCTCAGGATCTCTCACAAATGTCCCTACAACACCTTCCTAAAGACTGTCTTGTCCATGGATCCTGTGGTCACACTTCAGAACAATGCTTCAGGATCAAGAAACTTAGAGCAGATACTGTTGCCTCTGCCCCTACTCAGTCCCATTTTCAACAGCGCCTATTTCCAAATCCCAAAACGTAACAATGACTCCTCTGAAAGTTCTCCCCTTAACAGCTACTAGTTCTTCACTTCTTACTTTCCAGTGCTACATGCGTAAATCACCTCTTTCAGTAGTCATAGACACTGGAGCAGAAATTAGCATCATGAGCCACACTACATACAATGTTATCAAAGAGCTTTATCGAGTTCCACTTTCTCCTTCTTGTGACACGATACAAACTGTCCAAGGCTCTACATTACCTATTCATGGCACAGCTACTATTCCTCTCAAATTTTCTACTTCTACCAAGGTTATTTCTGTTGATTTTGTGGTGGTTTCCAACTTTGCTCTCAAATGTGATTGCCTTTTAGGTTTGGATACTCTAGCAAAGTACAACATAAACATATCCCCTCAACAGCGTAAGGTGAGCTTAGAGAACACAATTCTTATGGCAACGGACAACCCTGTCTCCATATGTGTTTCACCCGCCTACGTTCAGTCTAAACAGTTATCAACTTTTTCCACTAGTGACTCTTCACAGCTATCGTGCAAAGTTCCAGCACCCATAAATTCTTCAAAACTTTCCTGTGCAGCTATTGTTATTGGTGATCATCACATAAAACCCTCTACTGCCATAAGGATTCCAGTGCAAATTTCAGATGCTCCAATTGGCTCTGATGTCCTTTCTCAACCTAACTCTGTGCGTCTCAAACGTCTCGCACTAGAAGGTACTCTATCCACTGTTGGTCAGGATCATACCACTATTGCATTAGTTACTAATGTCACTGGTGTTCCCTTTACACTCTCTGCTGGTATTAACCTTGGATCTTTTGAAATTGTCGAGGTCGACACCTTTCAGAATTCTCCTCCTATTATAGCAGCTGCCGTTCAATCCACTAATGTTACAAATGGCAATTCTCATCTAGCTTCTCAATATGCAACGTATGTAGGACATACTGACTTTCCAGAAGTAACACCACGTCTTCTTGAATTACTAGTAGCAAAGCGGCAGGCTTTAGCCCTGCCTGGTGAACCATTAGGTGTTACAGATCGTGTTACCCATAGGATTGATCTTAAACCGGGAACACGTCCAGTTTATGTGCCCTCTTACAGGTTGCCCCATTCTCGTCGTCTCATCGCACAATCTTTAGTAGACGAACTTTTGAAAGAATGTGTCATTACAGAATCCCATTCTGAATGGAATTCTCCGCTCCTTCTTGTACCCAAGAAGGATGGATCGTTTCGTCCTGTGATAGACTACAGAAAGGTAAATGACATTACTGTCCCTGATCATTACCCTCTGCCTGTGTTAAGTGATCTGCTACAATCCATCGGTTCAGGTAACACTGTGTTTACCACCTTAGATTTAAAAGCAGGTTTCTGGCAGATACCCTTAGAAGAACAGTCACGTAAAGTGACAGCCTTCTCAACTCCATCAGGCCACTACGAATGGCTTCGTTGTCCAATGTGTTTGCGAAATGCTCCATTGACCTGCCAACGTCTTGTCAACTCTATCTTTCATGGTCTCATAGGTGATGGTCTCTTTATTTATCTAGACGACCTCATCCTAGTCTCTAAGGATATAGAAAACCATTTCCAAAAGTTGTCCTTAGTATTGCAAAGGTTTGCTGAAGCAGGACTCAAACTTAACCTTCCCAAATGTTCCTTCTTCAAAGCAAGCATTCAATTTCTAGGTCATGTAGTTGACAAAAATGGTATCCATACCACAGATGAAAAGGTTAGAGCTGTTAAAAACTTCCCTACACCTAAGACTGTTGAACAGGTACGTTCCTTCCTAGGGTTAGCAGGATATTACCGTGCCTTTGTAAAGGACTTTGCTTCCATAGCATCTCCACTCACACGCCTCCTTAAGAAGGATGCTTCCTTCAAGTGGCAGGAAGAACACCAAAACAGTTTTGACTCCTTAAAACATGCTCTTACTAATGCACCTGTACTAGCTTTTCCTGACTATAGTCTACCTTTTATTATTTGTACAGATGCTTCTGGCTCAGGTGTTGGTGCTGTGCTTATGCAGCAAATTGATGGTCGACATTCACATGTCATAGCCTATGCCAGCCGAAAACTCAATTTTGCTGAGTCCCGCTATTCGGCAACTCATTTAGAAGCTTTAGCAGTTGTATGGTCATTACGACATTTTCGTGATATCATCTTTGGATATCCAATTACCATTTACACAGACCATATGGCTGTCACACAACTTTTCAAAGGCAAAAATCTTTCAGGCCGCCTAGCCAGATGGTTTCTAACCATAGAAGAATTTAATCCAGTATTGAAACATATCCAAGGCAAAGCAAATCATGTTGCCGATGCTCTTTCACGGCAATTACCAATTGCTGCTATTCAAAGAGTACATAATTTTAACTTACAAGAATTAGCAGAAGCTCAACATCAGGACCCTGTATGGTCTGCTGTTATATATGCCTTGGAATCGGGTGATAACATCCACCTGAAGATACCAGTACCATTATCACAATTTTCACTTGAGGACAACGTTCTTACTCGTAAAGTGAAAGTGTATGAGCAAGATGTTACACAACTAGTGATTCCTGAGTCACTAGTTCCTATAATTTTATCTCTTGTTCATGATTCCCCTCAAGCTGGCCACCCAGGCCGTGACAAAAGCCTGGCTATGGCTCGCAAGAAATATTACTGGCCCAAGATGCGCCTCGACATTACCACTCATGTTGCCAAGTGTAAGTCTTGTGCTTTGAACAAAGGCTACACGCAAACTGCCCCTATCTTAGAGTATCCTATTCCGTCTCGTCCTTTCGAGACAATAGCAATAGATCTTCTACAACTACCCTGTAGTACTCAAGGCTCTATGTATGTTCTAGTATGCGTAGATCACTTCAGCCGTTTTGTGATTTTGGCTCCTTTACGTAGTAAATCTGCTCCAGCTGTTGCCCATGCTTTGGTAACGCATGTTTTCTGTCCTTACACTACCCCTTCAGTGCTACTCAGTGACAATGGCACTGAGTTTAAGAATGAAATAATGGCCAAAATTTGCCAGCAGTATAACATCAAACAAACCTTCATTACTGCTTATCACCCTTCCTCTAATGGGCTGGTTGAGAGGACCAACAAAAAGATTCTTGACGTCCTGAGGCATTTCTATAGTGACTTACAGGAGTCATGGGAAGATTGGCTCCCCCATGTTGGTGCCTGTATTAACAGCACCATAAATGAATCTACAGGTAAGACCCCTCATTACATAATTTATGGTTCTGAGAAAAGGTTTCCATATGACCTTTTACATAATACACAATGCCCAGTTTATAATATTGAAGATTACGCGCAGGTACAATGCAAAATTCTTCAATCAATCTATGCTTCTGTACGAGACAAGTTGCAAGTCTCTCGTTCACAAATGGTTCAAAAGCACCAGACCAAAGCCACACCCGTATCCCTCAAAGTAGGCGATACAGTGTTTAAATTACAACCTGAGCGAAAAAGTAAGCTCGCACATAAATTTTCAGGCCCTTTTCTTGTAACTCAGAAGTTGCACCAGAACAAATACATAATTTTTGACCCTTCACGTAACTTATCGGAAACGGTACATCCTGACAACTTAAAGAAAACCAAGGTGGCCATACCTACATTTGCTGTACCACCTCCTGGGCCCAATTCTGTACAACCTGCCCATACTTACAATTTAAGATCCACAGGCCCTGTGCCTTAGCTGTATGAAAACAATGTAAATTAAGATGCTTTAAGCATTGTTTGTATTGTTTACCATTTCTTGTATCCAATTCTTGTGTGTCTTTGTATCTCTATTTTTGTAGACTTATGTATCTTTGTATTGTGTATGTCCCGGACGTCCGGCAATTGCATTAATTTTTACTGGCGCCAGTTAATTAATTTCTTATTTTGTGTATTGTGTTTGTGTTATTTTCCCTGTGTGATATCCTATGTAGAGTTACTCTATTTTGTATAGTATGTTTTGTTTTGTTCTATTAATTTACTTGTTTAAATTTATGTACAGTTTTGTATTTCCGAGTTAAATAATTTTCATATGTAATGTGTTTAAAGTATGTGTTTCTCTGGCCATGCCCAAAATTGTATTGTATTCTTGTTCCTCAATGAGGACATTTCGAGGTGTGGCCGAGCGATATATTGGTCAACGGCTCGTGGGCGTGTGTAGATATACAATCGCATGTACACGTACGTATATGTACACAATTATGTATACATCTTTATTACCTATGTAAACATCCAGTATTAAATGTATAAATATAACAAAATTAATTGTAATTATATATATGTGTTCCAAGGACTTTTGTCCAATATAAATTATGTAAACTATTTTGGAACCACCAGTCCGGTTCACTCGCCAAATCGTCGTGACAGGTCACAGGGCGCCGGGGCAGTAGTGTTCATTCTGGCTCCCTGTCGAGCAGACCTTGTCTTTTTGTTTTGATATGTGATCAGTGTTCAGTGAAATTTAATATATGTTTATTTTCGTAAATATAATTTTCATTGTTCCTGTCACAATACTCTCCTGCACTCAAGCTTGCCTTCAATCGTAGAAACTATTATGGAAACTATCATCAGAGATGCTATCAAATATCATTTAGAAAGTAACTTTTTGATAAATGATAGCCAGTATGGATTCAGACGGAAACGTTCTTGCGTGACTAACTTACTCGAATTCTACAACACAGTCATCTCGAATTATGACAAAAAATATATATATTTAATATATCTAGACTTTGCAAAAGCTTTTGATACCGTCCCCCACGAAAGACTACTTACTAAATTAGCTTCACACGGAATAAGTGGTAGCCTATTAAATTGGAATAGTAATTGGTTGAATGATCGAAAACAGAGAGTTGTTTTAAATGACAAAAATTCTAGATGGTAAAACGTTACGAGTGGAGTTCCTCAGGGTTCCGTTCTTGGGCCACTTCTATTCATAGTATATATAAATAATATAGACCACGGACTAAAATCTATTGTTTTCAAATTTGCTAATGACACAAAACTGTGTGAAATGGCAAATGATCACTTAAACCAATTAAATATTCAAGAGAATTTAGATAAGTTACAGCAATGGTCTGAAAAGTAGATAGTTAAATTTAACACAAGTAAGTGCAAGGTTATGCAAATAGGTAAAGATAACAGTATTTACGATTACAATTCATTTGGAAATTCGTTTACAAAAGTGGAAGGTGAAAACGATCTGAAATCATTTAAGTGGTGTATTTCAACATCTGAGAAAGCAAATAAGATTCTAGGACTGATTGCGCGATCTTTTGACTTCAAAAGTCCATCACTCATTAACAAGCTATATAAATCGTTAGTTCGTCCACATTTGGAATATGCCATTTCCGTATGGTCACCGAATGTAATTAAAGACATTGACAGAATGGAAAAAGTACAACGGCGAACCACAAAACTGATTCCAAATGTCAAAAATAAATCTTACGAAAGTCGACTAAAATATATGAATGAGTTTTCCTAAAAAAGCGTAGACTCACAGGTGACTTGATACAAATATTTAAGATTCTAAAGGGAATTGAGAACATCAAAAGTGACAAAATTTTCACACTGAATGAGAATTCGACAAGAAACAATGGTCTCAAAATGTCTGGAAATAGATTTAATTTGGAAGTGGGTAGAAACACCTTCGCCAACCGTATAGTTAATGAATGGAATAACTTCCTGCAGAGGCAGTGCAATGTAGTTCAGTTCGAAGCTTTAGGATTCATTTAGATAAACACCAAAGCAAGATGCTGCAATGCCTACAATTCATTTTATGTTATTTGTTTATTTCTTTGTTATTATTTGTCTGTCAATTCATTATTACTTACTATTTACCTGTTTGTTTATTATTTAACTATACATATGCATTTATTTGTTTATTTTATTTGTTATTGTTTATATTATTATAGTTTTTATTCATATATTTTTCATTATTATATTTTTTTCGCATCCGACCTAGTTATGGACCAAAAGATCTCCTGTCGGCATGCTCTTCCTTTGTAATCCTTTGTAATTGGTCTCTCACCTTCCCCGAATATACACTCTACTCTCCTGTTTTTAACATTACCTATCCCTGCCACGGGGAGACACACCTGGATCCTATGATTCCTATCTTTGTCGCAGAAGGTCCTATCTAGATATCTTACCTGGCTATCCCCTACAACCAAAATCTTACTTGTGGGCAGGGATCTAGTGACTGTCCTACCCCTTTACTTTTGCATCTTCTTCATTTTTTCTTGTAGACCCGCGAGAGCTTAAAGAGAGTTTCTGCATTCAAGTGGGTTTGGTGAAGGCTTTTTACCATCTCTCCGTGTTTTGTCACCGTTTTCCACCCAGGTTACAAGCATGGTTTATCGTCCGTGTTTTGGGCCTTTGACCGAAGAACTCGATTCTCCTCTATAAAGCCCTCAACTTTCTTCTCTAAGGCTACAATTCTACTACGTAGAGATTATCCCTCTTCGGCACTGATCACTGAAACACAACCACTCGCCATCTCATCGTTTGAAAGTATGTGTGTGTGTGTGTGTGTGTGTGTGTGTGTGTGTGTGTGTGTGTGTGTGTGTGTGTGTGTGTGTGTGTGTGTGTGTGTGTGTGTGTGTGTGTGTGTGTGTGTGTGTGTGTGTGTGTGTGTGTGCACATGAAAGGCTTCCCCCTTTCCTATATAAGTAGTGACATTCAAAGCACACACAACCCCATCATGATTAGATAAACCTCATTCAATCACCCCTCCGGTCTTAGTAACTCGAGGATGAAGAGACATCAGGTCAAATGGAATTAGATATAGAAAGACTTTTTTCTTTTTCTTTTTACCAATCTGTTCTGGTGTTAACTTCCCCAAAGTGAATAAAATAACAAGTTTTTGGCCAGAATAAAACTAGGAGAGGAAGTTATCACAGCGAAGGGATCACACCAGGTTGTATCAACCTCGCCCCTGAGGTAACGCTCCTTTCATGGCAATAAGATCGACTACAGGAGGCGACGACAAGATCGACAACGACAAATCTGTGACGTAAGATCAGAGCTACAAGAGAAAGAGGATATATTTTTTTTCACTGTTATTTCAATGACGGTGATATTTTGGCGTGGGAGGGAGGAGGGCGAGGGGGAATTGAACTTAAGTTTGCACGTTTGTTTTGTATATGTTTCAGATGTGTCTTGGGCCCCAGATATAGATGGCACTGCGTCGGTAGAATTTGGGCTCAGTTTTATTGCAGTGGTTTATCTGTGTGCATTCCTCCTAAACTGGCCCCAGAACGCATTCATGTACGCACACATACACACACACACACACTTATGTATGTATGTATGCATGCAGAAAAAATACCGTTTATCATAAAAATGGAGACAAGTGGCTAAACAAGATTTAAAAGAGCGATTTGATCTTAATTCATGAGTACTTATGACCCAAGTGTAGTCATCGTTTATAATAGATTTGCTAGATCTTTTGTGTTTGGCCATTAGACGACTATAGTTGTTCTTTTCGTAGAGTGGGACAAGATGATATTTATCAACAGAAATTAGTAAATTGTATCTTTCAAATGCATTAAGACGTAAATCAAACTGCAGGGTTTTTCTGTCATTTTGTATTATGCACATACATTAACGCAACACTCGCGCCCGCACACATACACACACACATACACACACACACACACACACACAGGGCCGAAATTATTTCGGTATCGCTGTGCTTCGGGTCGTTACTCTGACTCTCGTGGGCGGGGAGTTGGGTGTGTGTGTGTGTGAAAGGTCATAGCATTACCCATAGATCGGTCATACGAGCTCTGAGCTCTCTTCCGGGAGGGAAATAGCTGTCGATCACGAGTCCAACACGTGATCTAAAGACCAAGGTGAATACATACACACACACACTTGAAGGATGCTAAGAAACAGCGTTCACAAAGAGAGAAAGGGGGGATGAGACACACACACACACACAGAGGGGGGGGAGAGAGCGAGAGAGAAAGGAAAAGAGGATGAGGAAGAGAGAAAGAGAACAGGAAGAAGATGAGTAAGGGAGAAAATAAGATAGAAAAATAGAAAGGAGGAGGAGATAAATGTGAGACCGAGAACGCAGATTCGTTCCATAGGTGCGTATCGCAGGGGGCTCAAACGTATGGCGAGATTAAGAGGCGGCAGTGACGACGGACAGAATTTCGCGACTAAAATCGTGATTGGCCATTTGCCTAAGTTCTGGGCTCTGTAGTTCATCGCAGTATGAACTAAATCTATGCGAATGTGTTACTCAAGCGCTATCAACAGCTAGAAAAAGTATTATAACAGTGTTAATCCCACCTGACGTGTCTAGGTGCATTGTTCAAATGTTATTATCTTCCTAGTTGATTCAAGGGGTAATTGAGAAATTCGTGGTTTAAGGTACAAAAAAAATTATTTCATGAGAAATTGATACATTTATTTTTCAACGTAGTCCCCTTGCAAGTTTACCCACTTATTTCAACGGTCGCAGAGTTTACGGATCCTCTCTTCGCAGAAGCTTGAGTCTTGGTTCTCCAAACACACCCCTACGGCATCAATGACATAATTATCTGTGGCAAAATATTGACTGCTGAGCTCTTTTTTTGTCTTGGGAAATAGACAGTTGTCTGAGGGAGCCAAATCAGGTGAATAGGGTGGATGCTCATCTAGCTGGAAGCCGCAATCATGTATGGCAACAAGAGCTACAGCGGATTTGTGTGCTGGCGCATTGTCCTGATGAAAAAACACCCCTAATGACAGCTTTCCACATCGTTTTTTTTTTTTTTTCATCATCTGTCTTATTAAGTTGGCATAGTATGGTCCAGTAATAGATTGACCCCTTGTCAGATAATCCACCAGTATCACCCCCTCAGAATCCCAAAAAAATGGAAGCCATCACCTTCCTTGCAGAGATCACAGATTTGGCATACTTTGGAGCTGGAGATCCATGATGCTTCCATTGTTTTGATTGTTTTTTTCGACTCAGGCTGGAAGTGGTAAATCCAAGTCTCATCCATGATCACAAATCAGCGGATAAATTTTTCTGGATCAGCATAAAAAAAATTGCAAGATTGTTCTTTGACATGTTGCACCGCAGCCGCTTCTGATCAGGTTCAAGAAAGTTTGGGACCCACCGAGCTGAGACCTTCGTCGTTTCAAGATGGTTGTGAATAATTGCATGAACAAGTTCCTGGAAGATGCCCAACTCTTTTGCAATAAAACGTTCAGTGAAACGCCGACCTGTGAGCAACATGTCATGGATTTTGTCGATGATTTCTTGGGTGGTGACAGTGACAGGCCTTCCCTGACGAGGATCATCTTCCAGGCTGTCCCTGTCCTGTTTAAAAAAAATCAGCTACCCATTTTTAACCATGCTTTATGAAGGAGCATTGCCTCGTAGAGTAGCCACCATGTCCTCGTGAATTTTCTCTGATATTAAGCCTTGATGTGGAGGTATTGAAAGACTGCCCGATGACCAATTTTGTCCATTGTCTCTACAATATCTTACTGTCCCAAATCAATTCTCTGTAAAACAAACAAAAATATTACGTTAAAGGCTTCAAAAGTCTTATATCGGCTTATGAAAGATTGGGTTTTGTGTGAAAGAAGCTACAAGT
>NC_134803.1:21209553-21219553 GCF_046742065.1 Oratosquilla oratoria | reverse complement strand
CTTGGGCAGGAACATTGCCAATTTTTTCCAGATTACAAAACCCTTTAGCTACACTAACATAATCCACTTTTTGTTTGGTGACAGCAAAACTAAGGCCATATACTAAGGAAATTTTTTCTTTATTATCCTAAAGTTTGTGAGATAAATTAACTACAAAGTTGGGGTTGGCATGCTTGGTCCAATCACTATTTTTAATTAGTTGAGCCAGTTTTTTGTGAAGGTTATCACTAAGAACACTGCACACAGATCTCATCCTATTATAACAGTAATCAAGTAACCTCTGTTTCCATTTTGTCGGTGTAGCTTGATGAAAATTGTAACTTCTTGACTTTGTGATGTTGAAAGATTCACGAACTTTAATCCTAGTAATTTCAATGTGTTTCTGTAAGATAATGCGATGGAAATTCTCGAATGGTTTGTAGGATAATCATAACAGTCGATTTTTCAGGATAGATTTTGGTAAAACTTGTTCTTGCAGGCAGTCTGTCAGAAATTTTAGGTGGAATTTCATCTTGTGTGACTTGATGAGAGACGAACAGAAGCGAGAGACGATAGGAGAAAGTCCAGGAGAGTGGGCAGGGAAGTCCAAGAAGTGGCGCGTGGTATCCATAGTGCAACAACAAATCACTAAAACGCGTGAATGTAAGAATTCGCAGAAAACCACTTGGGAAATAAGACACTATGATCCGAACGTTTTCGTCTATTCAGACATTTTCAAGGAATACAGAATGATAAAAGGTGGTAACGTAAATGACTTATTGTTATACCTGGAAGTAGAATTGTAGAAATATGACTTGCCACTCCCTTTAACACCATTATTGATTTGATCAAATTATGCGTAATAGATTCAAAGTTTGTTTTTAATGGTGATTTTTATGTGCAAAAAATTGGTATGGCCATGGGTAAAACCCTTATCTCCAGTATTAAGCAACTTGTACATGAAATTTTTTGAAAGGGACTTATTACTAGATATACTTCCTCATAACGTCATATGGCAAAGATATGTTGATGACAATTTGTGCATTTGGCCTGTTGACTTCAGTGTAGACTCCTTTCTTGTTAAATTAAATAATTTAGTTCCTTCTATCAAATTCACTACTGAGATAGAAAAAGATAACAGGTTTCCCTTTTTGGATATTTTGATACATAGAAGTGGAAGATGTTTCAAGTACGATGTATTCAGAAAAAGTACAAATGTCCTGTCTTATGTTCAATTTTACTCAGCTCATCATGAAAAAAAACCAACTAAAATTTCGGTATTTTCCTCTGTTTCTTTGGGCTTACAGAATTTGTAGCCCTAATTTCTTGGAAGATGAGCTGAGGAAAATTTGTGACATTGCATCGGATTTGAGATATCCAAAACATTTAATTGATAAGGCTCATAAAATGGCTAAGACGTCCTACTTTGACATCACTCTGGAAAGGAATAACTTTTGTAACAAAAATCTTTTAGTTCTTCCTTTCCACGAGAACTAGATAAGTCTTCCAAAGATTCTTAGACAGTTTGACATCAATGTGGTATTTAAGAATACAAGTTCTATTTAACACATTCTTATTAAAAAGTCCCCAGGTGATGGGGTAGGCTGTGTATATAGCATTCCTTATCACAAATGCGATAAATACTACATTGATCAAACTGGAAAAGAGTTAGATACCAGAATCAAACAACACAGGTATAGTGTGAAATCGGGTCAATTGTCCAGTGGGATTTCTGTACACGTTAGAGACCACAACCATCCCATTGATTAGAATAATTCTAAAGAAATTGTCTCTTGTAGTTGTTTGCTAGATAGAAACATTAATGAATCCAGTTTGATTAAACATTGCTTTGATAACATTATGAACGTAAGTTTAGGTTTATATAAACTTGATAATTTCATTATGAAGAAAATTGTCGATTATGTAGCAGCTCACGGTGTGTCCCCGCCTTGATACGCCGAGAAAAATTGTCTTCTGTGACCTCACATATTCCTGTCTTGTCTACTACTTTTCTGTATGTACGTTCCCACCTTTTATCATTTTGTATTCTTTGAAAATGTGTAAATAGACGAAAACGTTCGGATCATAGTGTCTTATTTCCCAAGTGGTTTTCTGCGAATATATATATATATATATATATGTATATATATATATATATATATGTATGTATATATATATATACATGTATATATATATGTATGTATGTATGTATACATATATATATATATATATATATATATATATATAAGAACAAAACATAAATATATAAGAACGAAGACTACAAGATACCACAAGACCTACATTAGCCATCCCCATCCATAAAGCTGTCTAACCGTTTCTTAAAACAACTGATAGTTTCAGCCCTGACTACATGTTTACTAAGAATGTTCCATTCGTTGACCACCCTATTAGTAAACCAATTCTTGCCCTGTTGCCTTATTATGATGACCTTGTTTTTGTCACCCTTGTTAAAGCCTTTGATCTACTTAAACACCTCTCTTAGATCACCTCGCATCTTGCGTCTTTCCAGAGAGAATAAGCTAACATGCCTAAACTTCTTTTCGCAAGGTAAATTTCTGAGCCCTTGTATAATTTTGGTCAGTCTCCTCTGTACTGATTCTAGTGAATTGATGTCTATTCTATAAGACGGAGACCAAAAATGTACCGCATAGTCAAGGACGGGTCTAAATAACGCTAGCAATGAAACCTAATGCTCTGTTAACTTTATTCCTGGTGCTAATGCACTTTAACTTTAACTTTAACTTTAACTTTATGGATTGTGTAGCCCTACGTTTAAGACGCTGCACTTTGAAATATTGAAGTCCATTTGTCATTTCACCGACCATGTGAACAATTTGTTAAGATCATCCTGCAGAATCTCGGCGTCGTCTCCTGACCTAATTAGGCGTCCTACTTTAATGTCGTCCGCAAACTTTGTAAGATCACTATCAATCCCATTGTCCAAGGTTTTTTTTTTTTTTTTTTTTTTTTTGTACATAATGAACAATAAACAACCCAAAATCGAACCATTGGGCACCCCACTAGAAACACTCCTTCACCTGGATTTTATACCATATATGGTGACCCGCTGTTTTCTGTCACTGATTCAAGCTCTGATCTATCCTAACACTCTTCCTCCTATGCCATGGGCTTTGGTTTTATTTAGTAGTCTCTGGTGAAACACCTTGCCGAACTCCTTGCTAAAATCAAGGGTAGATAACATCATAACTATCATTGTTATCAGACACCTTATATACTTTAGTGTAAAAGGATAGAAGATTAGTCGCACATGTCTTACTCTTGGAGAAACTATTCTGTGTGTCACGAATCAAATTATATCTCTCGATGTGTTCTCTGAGCGTTCTATTATTGATTCAAGTATTTTACCTATAACTAATGTCAAACTGATTGGCCCGTGGTTGCATATAGACGATTTATCTCCCTTCCTAAAAACCGGAACAACGTTTGCCTGCCCCAAAGCAATATGCAAAAGAAACAGTGCCTACCGACTTATTAGATATTCCTGTTAACTGGTAATATATTTCAAATTTACACTCTAAGCACTCTCGGAAATTTTTCGTCTGGGGATTTTGTAGCTTTAAGTCTTTCAATCTGCTTGACTGCTTCTATCCTACGCATGCTGATATTAGATAGCCTATTTTCTTTATCCCCACTGAAAATTGGATCGCAATCAGGTACCCTATCCAATCTCTCCTTAGTAAACACTGAGAGAAAATATTTGTTAAACGCGATACTCATTTTTACCTCCGATTTTATAATGACATTTTCTTAATTTTTAATTCAGCCTATCCTTTACTTGTTTTTTGTTTTGGAGAGATGAAAGAAGCCCTTTGGGTTGGATCTCGCCTGTCTGGTAACTTTAATTTCATAGTTACGTTTTGCTGTGCGTGTGTTCTTTTTAATCAGTCTTGCCATATCGTTATATTTGGATCTAAGGTGTGTTTCCTCGTTTTTTATTCTTACGTAAAGCCTTCTTTTCATTCCGATCTCATATCCGCCATCTATTTGGGAGTATTACTGTTCTTCCGTATTGACTTCAGCGGAATGAATTAATTTTGTGCATTTAGAATTAAAACTATTAGGTTACTATACATTTCATCAAAATCGCTACCCGGGCTGTTGACCCCGCGCCCGCAAGTGACCTGACCCAAGGTACGCATATTACCCCCGTGACCAGACCGCTGACTGCGCTAATGACGTTCGGACTGGCCGTGTATCTTACTCCGTCACAACCCCCTGGGTCGGTCCCAAAATAAGAAAATTAATCAAAAGTCTTACATAGTCTCTCATCTCATCAAAATTGACTCTCCTGAACTCCGGTACTAGAACGTTATTCGTACTTTTTAATTCTTCCCAAATAATGTTAAATCTTATTTCTTGATGATCGCTAGAGTCTAGACTACCTCCCACTTTTACGTTAATCGTTAGGTGGTCATTATTAGTTAAAAGTAAGTCCAAAGTATTCCCTCCCCTCGTAGGATCGATAATCATTTGTTTTAGGAAATTATTCTGTACCGCATCTAAGAAAGTTTGCGCTTCTTGATCTATCAAAAATTTCCATTCAATGTTTCTATGATTAAAATCTTCTATGATCACAACGTTTTGGTACTGGAACATCCTGCGAATTTCATGAATCAGGGGATTAGTCTGCTCAAGGCTGAGGTTAGGAGGTCTGTATAGGAAGCCAATAATAAGTTTCTTATTCTTGCCTATAATCTCCACCCAAATAGATGCCGTACTATCCTCTTCCTTAATCGGATTGTTGATGATACAGTTTATTGCATTTTAACGAAAAGGTCTAATCCTCCCCCACTCCTGCCAACCCTGTCCTTGTGATAAAATTTATATTCTTCCATCTCGATTTCCAGAAGGAAGTGTCTATCAACCATATTGATCCAGGATTCAGTAATAGCTATAATATCAAATTTCTCTACGTATACTTTACCCCGAAACAAATGAATTTTATCTATTACGCTTCTGCTGTTTGTATAGTAAAAATTTAGTTTATCCTCCCTCCACATGATTAGGTGATTCTTTTCACAGTTCCCCTCTGAGCTGTTTCTATTTCCTAAACTATATTCCAATACTCCCCCCCAACTCCAACGTAATCTACCCCCCCCCCAAAATGCAGGATGTCTACTTCTCTCTCAAGGGATTCAGCAAGGAGCCAAAATCCTCTAGGGAACATGTGCATCCCTTCCCTTGTATATAGATGATTCTTACCGTAAAAGCGATCCCATTTGTCGACTAATGCCAATCCAATGGCCTTACAATGTTTTGCCAGCCTTGGAAGGATTCCACAATCTTATCTAGCGCATCCCGGAACCTCGCAAACAATTTCTCACTCCCTAAATTACCTACGTCATTCCCCTCAGCACTCAAGCAAACGATGGGTTTCACACCTTCCCCGACTATACACTCTTCAATCCAGTCTCTATCATCACCTATCCCCGCCTCGGGGAATCACACCTGGGTCCTATGATTACTATCTTTGTCGCAGAAGGTCCTATCTAAGTACCTCACCTGGCTATCTCCTACAAGCAAATCCTTACCTGTGAGCAGTGATCTAGCGACTGCCCTACCCTTCATCTCTTGCATTTTCTTCTTTTCTTCTTCTTGTAAACAGCGAAAGCCTTAAAAGAGTTTCTGCATTCAAGTGAGTTTGGTGAGGGTTTTTTATCATCTCTCCGTGTTTTGTTTATCACCTTTTTCCACCAGGTTCCAAACACGGTTTGTCGTCCGTGTTTTGGTTCTTTGAGTGAAAAACTGGATTCTCCTCTTTAAGGTCCTCAACAGTCTTCTCTAAGGCAACAATTCTACTATGTAGAGATTGTACCTCTTCGACACTGATCACTGAAACAAAACCACTCGCCAACTCACTGATTGAAGCAGCTACCCCAATTTGACCTGACCTGAGTGACACCTACTGCTCAACTGACGAGACGCCTACTGCTCAACTGGATTCCACATACAACAGGAACCCCTTCCTTATCTAGCTCATCACGGGACCGCGGAAACAATTCCCTTTCCCTAGCTTTCCTATGTCATCCCCCCTATCATTGAGATGTATATGTAATACATATATATACCCACCTTTTCGCCTTATAAAACACAAGTCCACGACTAGTTCCACTCTTCACACCATCTGGCTATCGCTTTCCTACTCAACACTCTTAATGAATTCTAAATGCAACCCTTCTTTTAATGTCATGCCAATGTACTATCTACTCTTGGCCATTTCTTTCTTATATCGTCTTTACATCCTTTTACACTTGTTTAACTTCTTATTTGTATATTACATCAAAGGTACACTTTTCAGATACCTTCCACCAATAGCGACATATTTATATAACATTGTAAGGACTAGCAAACTACTTAACGCTTCAATCTATATACAGTCTTCCTTATACATATATATACATATATATATGTATATATATATATATATATATATATATATATATATGTATGTATGTATGTATGTATGCATATATATATATATATTATATATATATATATATATATATATATATGTATATATATATATATATATATCAGGGGTGGCCAAACTTGCTTAATGTAAGAGCCACATTCGATAAAGTTCAGATGTTTGAGAGCCGCAAGTCACGGACAAATTGACACATACTAAAAAGGGAAAAAATATTGATATAGTTGTCTTAGCAGATATCTGGTCAAAACACAGAGGAAAGTATATAAAGAAATTAGATATATTTTAATTAAATACCACCTAACAAAATTATAGTCATATCTCAATATTTTCATGGCTAGTAGCGCCCTTGTGAGTCTCCATCTTGGCTGTGAGTTGTTGAAAATCTGACTGATATGTTGTAAAGGCTGTGCGATTAGCTCCGTCAGGTGTTTGTTTGGAAGGATTGCACGATGTTTTGATTTCACAAACTTCATTACAGAGTAATGATTCACAGAGATGTTGTGCTGAAAATTGTGATGAGTCGCACAATAGTTTTCTTTAGTTCAGGATATTTCATTTCTGGAATTTGTTTCCAGAACTGAGACTTATGGATTATCTGTGGACCCAGGTCCTCCTGTAATTCCATTAGTTCCATTTCCTCAGCAGATGATTCCATAACCAGAGGTTTGGGCATTGGATATCCATCATTGACGACATCAACGATGAATAGATTTACAAGAAAGGCGCAGCGGGGCTTTAGTTTCAGCAAATCATCAAACGTGGCTAGGAAATTATCAAGCAGTACTTGTAATTTATATTTGTATTCTTCCAGCTTGTGGTCTTTTATTCCAATATCAGAGAATATATTTAGTCTCCTACTGAGATTGGGAAAGTGACTGAAGTTTCTTGACAACAGGCTTCTTTGAAAAATTCTTAATTTATTCTGAAAGCTAAAAATTGTCTGAGTAAGATCAGAAACAATCTTATTCTTTCCCTAAAGTTTCAAGTTTGTAGATGATTCATTATATCAGTAAGGAACATCAGATCTTGCATCCATTCATGATTTTCCAGTTGAGGATGATATTTTCTTTAAGAAAAGTAATAATATGTTCCAATAGACCCACAAACCTACTCAAGACATTGCTGGTTGACAGCTACCTCACAATGCAGTAGGAAGAAACATCACTGGGTTTATCTTCAAGACCCAGTTCTTCAATAAAATTCCTGAACTGTCGGTGCGTAAGAAATTGACAATTCTAAGGATAGGTTTCATCACATCTTCATACTTGAAGTATTTGGCTGACAGGTCTTCACGATGAATAATGCAGTGAACAGGTAGAAACTCTGAAAAGCTGGGATCATCTTTCATAAGTCCAATTAATCCTACATGTTTTGCCACCACTGCAGATGTTCCATCTGTTGCAACACTGACGACTTTATTCAATGGAATATCAGGATTTGTTAAGGCTCTGTCAAGTGCAATTTTAATGTCAACACCACAAGTTGTTTCTTTTAATGCCACTAAGTCCAACATTTCTTATTTCACAGTTACATCAGAGGAAACATAACGAATAAATACCGCCAGTTGTGGGTTGTCTTTAAGTCTGTTGATTCGTTAAGAGAATTTTTAGAATAATTTTGCATTTTACCTGCAACACCAGCACTGATCTCAGAGATACGCCTTTCTGTAGTATGGCGTGAAATTAGTGTTTGTGCTATTAGTCGTTGAAGTTTTGTGTTATTTGGATCTAATACTGCAACATCGTCAGCTATGTTCTTCTTAACAAATTCTCCATCAGAATATGGGAGTTCAGCACGAGCAATACTCCATAACATAACAAAACTGGTTTCCATCGTTGTATCGGCTTCCTTACTGAACGTGCTGGCTATTTAGTGATGATTTTAACACAATTAACTTGTTTTTCCTTAATTCTGATTTAGGTGGATAATCATACGAAAAGTTATATTTATTTCATAGTGACGTTTCAAATTACTGGCTTTGTAATTAATTGAGTGACACATGGAAAATAAGGCACAAAGGCTTACCTCCATTGTCGTTCACATGAAAAGCGTCCTCCCACTCTGGCTCAAATTTTCTGTTTTCATCTTCATACTTTTGTTTGTAACAATTTGAGGAGACCATCTTCTTTCAGAAAATTTTCAAAGACAATTTTAGATCAAATTTATATCCAAAGTGTACCAACTATGTCTTCGCTTTCTCGGTAGTTCCCCTACGGCCTACATCTTCTCGCGAAATACACTGGTTTCATTTTCTCCCGACACACTGTTAGGGCTACCAGGTGTTCTGAGATGAAAATAGCCACATGCCATAATAAATATTGCCATAAATAGCCATATTTTTTTTTAAATGCAATGATATTTGGGTAAGCAATAATTCAAAAGAATAACAGCCTAGCATTCATAAAATTTAATAATTCAGAATTACATAAATAAATTGGCAGTGAAAATTAAGAATAAGGCATTGATGAGTAGAAGCGGCACCGTTGCAGTTATACTCGTACTGTAGATGTAGAATACGTGTTTACAACATCTGGATGCATAAAGAACGTTGTCAAATGAGACGCAATGGATAAACATATGGATAAAGAAACGTTTTCAGATGCCACGCATACTGGATAATTTTAATTTAAAATAAGTTTCTTAAAATAAATATTTTTTATATTTTCCCAATTTTCCAGATGTAATGCTAATAACTGAAAATTTTACTTTTTTAATATTTTTACTAAACATGAACATTAAACTTACCTTTTAATCCAATGGTATTTCAATTCATACCCAGTAGAAAATTATAAAGCCTTTTTTTATGTTAACTGTGATGAAAAAAGGAGATCAGCCAACATATCTCTACGAGCCGCATATTAAAGGTCAACGAGTTGTATGTGGCTCGTGAGCCGCGGTTTGGCCACCCTAGGTGTGTGTGTGTATATATATATATATATTTTTATATATTTATATATATTTATATATATATATTATTTTCTATATATATATATATATATATATGTATGCATATATAAATATGTATACATATATAGCAATAATATATTTACATACATATGAAAATATTTATATACATATATATATATATATATATATATATGTGTGTGTGTGTGTGTGTGTGTGTGTGTGTGTGTGTGTGTGTGTGTGTGTGTGTGTGTGTGTGTGTGTGTGTGTGTGTGTGTGTGTGTGTGTGTGTGTGTGTGTGTGTCTGTGTGTGTGTGTGTGTGTGTGTGTGTGTGTGTGTGTGTGTGTGTGTGTGTGTGTGTGTGTGTGTGTGTGTGTGTGTGTGTGTGCGCGTGTGTGTGTGTGTGTGTATACATATATAATATTATATATACATATTTATTTATATATATATATATAATATATATATATATATATATATATATATATATATATATATATATATATATCTTGAAGTAAGAATTCGGAGCTCATATAATCCAATCCTCTAAATTAAGAAGGCCAGTAATGGCTTGTAATATAATAAAGTTCTCATTGCACACCCAAACAGGGTCACAAATTTTGATCTGCAACTTGGAAGCCTTC
>NC_134803.1:21199553-21204553 GCF_046742065.1 Oratosquilla oratoria | reverse complement strand
CGGCCAGAAACGGTGTCCTTCGAAGGATCCGGCTGACAAATTCCTTAACCCTTTCATGGCTACGTAGGACTTTGAGGGATCTACATATGAAATATTGCTTCATTATCGTGGACAGGAACTCATAAAACAAACCAATTCTGCAAATGACTACTATGTTTGTGTGTGTGTGTATGTAAGTTTGTGCGTGGTGTGTGTGTGTGTGTGTGTGTGTGTGTGTGTGTGTATGTGTGTATTTACCTAGTTGTATCTTATGGGAAGGGGAGCTACGCTCGTGGTGTCCCGTCTCTGTATCTCACCATATCTAATTTACTATTAAATTTTAGTATTGTTTTTGCACACACTAATGTTTCGTCTAGTATGTTTCATGCATCCACAACTCTGTTGGGAAAGCTGTTCTTTTTCAGGTCTCTTTTATAACTGTCCTTTTTTACCTTTCTTCCATATCCTCTTGTGTTTCTCTTATCCCAGTTTATTAAGTCTTCTCTATCAAGGACTTCTATACCTTTCATAATTCTGTAGATGGTCAACATGTCACCTCTTTCTCCCATTTGTTCCAGAGTCGGTAATTCTAGCTTTGACAATCTTTCTTCATATGATAGTTTTGATAGGTTTGAGGCCATCTTTGTAGTTGCTCTCTGAATTCTCTCAATTTTCCTTATATTCTTTTTAGTGGTGAGTGACAATAGTGTCGCTGCGTACTCCAATTTTGGCCTTATCAGTGTGACTAGTACTTTCTTTACCAGTTCTTCATCCGAGTAAGTAAAAGCTAATTTTATTGATCTTAGTAAGTTATAGGTTTAACCGACAATTTTGTTTATATGTTTATCAGGGGACATCTTTTGTGATGATTATTTCCAGCCCTTTTTCAGATCCCACTTTCTTTATTTCCTTTTCACAAATTTTACATTGCCCTGATATCCTTTTTTCATTTTCCCAAATTCCATTATGCTACATTTCTTAATGTTGAAGTCCACTTCCCACTCCCGACTCCACTCCCAAACCATGTTAAGATCTCTCTGCAGTGAGTCACAGTCCGTTTCAGTACCCACCTTCTTTAACAATTTTGTGTCATCTGCAAAGAAGCTCATGTAATTTTCCACATCTTCGCCCATGTCATTCATATAAATAGCAAACATTATTGGAGCCAATACTGATCCTTGTGGAACTCTACTGATTACCTCCTCCCAAGTAGAACTCTTATCTCTGAGCACTACTCTCATTTTTCTTCCATACAAAAAGTCCTCCATCCATTTCAGTAGTTTACCTTGTATTCCTCCTATGGTTATCTGTCTAGCAGTCTTGAGTAAAAACAGATGAAATTGGTGGTACATTATCTTCCATGTCTAAATCCGAATTGTCTCGGGTTTAGTATATTGTTTTCCTCCAGATGTTTTATCCATCTACTTTTTATAACTTAATCACAAATTTTGGCTACCGAGCTTGTAAGGGAAACCGGTCTGTAATTTGTTGGGTATTGCTTATTTCCCTGGTATTTTTAATTCTTTGAGTGAGCAGCTTATTATGTTATATATTTTCTCTGTTACTTCTTTACATTCTTTCAATATCCAGTTTGCTATTCTATCCGGGCCGTGTTTTCTGTGTTTCTCATTTCTCTTTATATATATTTCCTCCTTTAGATCTAACTCAGGTAGTATGCGCTTACTCTTTGCAATTGGTGTCTTGTATTCAATTTTGTCCACTATTTTAGGTTATTACGTAAAAAGTAAATCTAGTCTTAACGATTCTTCATTGTTTCTAAATATAGTGTTTTCTTTTACCCATTGTGTCATTGTATGCTCTATAGTCACTTCGAGTAATACATTTCCCCATTTATCCTCCCCACCTTTCACTGTCATCTCTTCTCAACAGATTTCTTTGCAATTGAAATATTCCATAAGTACCGCGTTACCTCGATCCTTCAGCGTCTCGTTTAATGAAATTCTCGTGTCATCTAACATTATTTATATCTCTCCAAGACACCGTTTTTGGGGGCACATAAATCACTGCAAACTTTCTATTTTCGATGTCACTATCTTTAACTTTTATAGTGATCATCTACACCCTGTTTTCTCCATATGTAACATTCGTCACAGTTAAGTTCTTCTTAACCAGGGACATGACTCCTCTATCCTGTTTCTCTTCTCTATTTCTAAGCCAGTGATTATATGACCCATGTCCAACACTGGTACTAGTGGATTCCTCAGTTTTCTCTCCACAATTCCTATTATGTCTGGTTTTGCTTCTGATAGGTATTAATCCTGAGGTTAATCCGTTTATATTGGTATAAGCTGATTTTAATTTTGTATTCCCTCCATCTCTTTCTTTGAACCTTTAGTTTTATATATATATATATATATATATATATATATATATATATATATATATATATATATATATATATATATATATATATATAGTCAGGGCCTAGATAATTCGTAAGACTAGAAGTAAAGGTAACAAAGAAGATTCCAGGAAAGGAATATTAAACTAGCGATAAAACTAGTAAACGAAATTATTAATGGAAAATATTTACAGGCAATCAACACAAAAGAGAATGGGCAGTAGGGTCAATGGGACCGTTACATGATTATAAGAATATGGAAATTATCGTTCAAATAAGAAACACAAGATAAGTATACAATATGGTACTATCTAAGTACAAAGAGATCAGGAACATGCATCAGAATAAGTAATAAGTACAAATATAAGTAAAGTAATGCAATGTATATCAGACACGTAATGTAGGCAAAAAGGGTGATCACTTCACACCAATCGTCTCATGAATCTAAACCTTCTAGTTTTTATCAAGAGATCAATATGTGGGAATATGACAAGGAGTGAGCGTTTTCCACCGCTTATATACCATTGGACCGGAAGCGGGATACTTCCGGTGAGTGTGCGAGTGAGTGAAAGGGGGGGGGAGGAGGGTAAGTTAACACACGTCAACATGGGTAGTTTTAGGACCCTCGACTCGCTTGAACAATCTATTTATTTAGTAACTGTCAAATCTGTGCGCTCCGAACTATTCAGGATTTCGCTTGTCTGTTTGTTGTACAAGAGTGCGCACCTCTCCGCACGTAGGCAAGATTACATATAGTGGACGGGCGTTACTGCTTAACATTGTTACAATACATACATAGACAAGAAATATGAACATAGTTATGTAATACAAAGGAACACAATTCTATAACATAATTACACATATGACGTAATATCTAATATTACGTTACAATATATATATATATACTGTTATTTCAGTCTTATGTCTAACATTCTTCAATAGAACTGCGTTTTCTCTGTCTCCATTCCTTGCTCGCCTTTTATTTTATTTATTTATTTATTTATTTTTTTAGCTTCTTAATTTTTTATCTCTTTCTCTTTTCTCACCATTCATGTCTCTTTTTATCCGTATACTTTTGAAGTTTTCAATTCTTGACAATTCTTCTACCTTTGCTAGAATTTCTTCCGCAGCCTTTTGTGACCTTAATTTGATCTTTAGGAGTCGATTTTTTTTCTTTTACATGTTTATATTTACCCAATATGTGTACTTCCTCTATTTCATTTTTTATTTCTTGCTCTTCATCTTGCACTACTTTTCTTTATCTCTCAGGGACCAATTCAGGTTATGTACAACTATACACTTTTTTACCTACTGTATTTCTTATTATTTTATATTTTTCTTTAATTACCTTAATGACTGCATCTTTGGCCTTCTCCTGCATTTGTTGATGAACTATTTCTTTGAAAATTACCTTATCTTCTTTGTCTTTCTTTCAATCATTCCCTGAGTTGTTGTAAGTCATCATCTATGTTTTTTCCTGTTTTTACAGTCATTGCTTTTATCTGATAATTTATCTCACAATTTGTGTTATCATTATCTTTCTACCTCTCATTTTCACATTTTAACTTGGTCTTTTTTTTTTTTTTTTTTTTTTTTTATGTATTTAACTCTTCTATAATTTCAGTTTACTTTTTTTTAAGTCACTCACTTCTTTGTTTAATTCTTTATTCATCCTCCATAGATCGTTAGTCTGTTGCTTCTATAATTCTTTCATAATTCTCATCTCCCTTTCTATGTCTATAATTCTACTTAAAAGTCTTCTTTCATATCCACTGAATCCAGAAAAATGTCCTTCGTTTTCACTAATAGAAATCTTTTCTTACCTCGCGGCAACCTGAAGCCTATATTTACATTTTGCTTCGCTCTTGCACCGGTATACGGCTCTGGGTACATGTTTATGTTGTAATGCGACGGATCGCCGTCGTGGGGGCTTTTCTGGACTGTCATTATTTTCTTCCATTTTATCTCAATTATCATAATTACCTCACAAAATAAGGCACTGCGTATAATCTGCAATGTAGGTCGTTTAGAACATACAAATACTTTATTTAAAAAACTAAATCTACTGAAATTCATGGACTTAATAAAGTACAAAACTGCCATTGTTATGCACCAAATCTACAATAAACAAATTAATCAAAACATATTGAAATTTTACTCAACTTACGAAACTCGCTATGCGACTAGGCATACAAACGACTTCTTTAAAACTCAATAGAGAACAACCAAAAAAGGCCGATGCTTATCTATTATAGGTGTTAACACATGGAATAAACTTGAAAAGGAATTACCTAAGACAAAATGTTTATCAACATTCAAACGATATTTAAAAAAAAATCCTTAATCTATAAGTAATAGTAAATTGAACATTCCAGGTCCATTTCATGATTGTATTCATGGAGAAACTGTCATGTACCGCCCAAGTCTGCCGCTTTTTTTTTTTTTTTCTGCAGGTGACGGTGACCCGGATCCACGCAGTAAGCAATTATCGTCCCGTCAACAATCGAGCTGACCTCTCACCTCTCACCTGACCCCCACAAGATGCGATGCTCGCACGTGACCCCGATTCCTACGTAAGGTCGGAGCTAGCGGGCGTCGTGTCGCATCTCATTGCAATATATATATATATATATATATATATATATATATATATATATAT
>NC_134803.1:21192053-21194553 GCF_046742065.1 Oratosquilla oratoria | reverse complement strand
TTGCACCCAAGTATCTAAAACTATCCACTTCCTCCAGTCGCTCTCCCTTAATGTTCACTTCCAGTCTACTGCCACTTTCACCCCTTGTACATCTCATCACCTTACTTTTACCTACATTTATCTTTAGCTTTCTTCTATCACATACTCTCCCAAACTCTGCCACCAGCTTCCTCAATCCCTCCTCTGACCCTGCCACAAGCGCAGTGTCGTCCGCAAACAACAGCTGGCTCACCTCCCACTTTTCTCCATTTTCTTTAACCATCTCCAATCCCTTACTCACTACCCTAGCATTCACCTCTCGCACCACCCCATCCATGTATAAGTTGAACAGCCAGGGCGACATAACGCATCCTTGACGAAGTCCCACCTTTACTTCAAACCACTCACTCTCTCCATTTCTAATCCTAACACATGCTCTACTACTCACATAAAAACTCTTGACAGCTCCTAGAAGCTTTCCTCCTATCCCATAAATCTGCATAACCTCCCACAGTGCCTTTCTGTCTACCCTATCATAAGCCTTTTCCAGATCCATAAAAGCCCAAAAAACATCCTTCCCCTTTCCTATAGCTTTCTCACATATCTGTCTTACCACAAAGATCTGATCTACACAACCTCTACCCGTCCTAAATCCACACTGTTCCTCACCAATTACTCCTTCTGTTCCTCTCCTAATCCTCTCAATTAAGATTCTCCCATAAGCCTTCCCTACTACACTCAACAGGCTAATCCCTCTGAAATTACTACATTCACACTTGTCCCCTTTTCCCTTGTAAAGAGGAACTATACAGGCACTACTCCAGTCCTCCGGTACTCTACCCTCTCTCCAGCAAACATTAAATAACCTCACCAACCAGTCCACCATCACTGAACCTCCCTTTTTCAGACATTCTGCATGACATCCATCCAGACCAGGTGCCTTACCTGCTTTCATCATCTTTACAACTGCCTTCACCTCATCCTTCCTTATTTCTCCTCCATTCTCCTCACTCATCACTCTCATTTTCTTCGTATTTCCCACTGCAGCTATCTTTCCTTCCCTATCCTCCTTCACATTCAGCAACTCCCTAAAATATTCTGTCCATCTTCCCCTCACTGCCATTTCTTCCATTATCAACTCTCCATCTGTACCTTTTACCTTTTCTTCCCTACTTGATTCGCCTCCTCTTCCTCTCTTAATTTCTTTCCAAAACATCTTTTTATTACTTTCAAAATTTTCTGTCATACTCCTACCCCATTTCACATCTGCTCTCCTCTTTGCCTCCTTTACCTTTTGCTTTACTTCTCTTTTCTTTTCTTTGTACGTCTCATATGACTCCCCTGTCCTCTTTTGTAACCAATCTGTGAATGCTCGCTTCTTCTCTTCTACAACCTTCTTTGTTTCCTCATCCCACCATTCACTACCCTTTCTTCTATTTCCCCCTGTCCTTCTTGTTCCACACACCATCCTTGCACACTTTAAGACTCCCTCCTTGAACCATCCCCATTCCTCCTACACACCCATCTCTGCTCTATCCTTTACTCCCTCCCACTCCTCCTTCAGCTTCTTTTCGTACTCCTTCTCCTTTTCCTTTTCATTCAAGGAGTTCACTCTAAGAACCTCCCTACCTTTTGTCCCTTTCCCCCTTCTCCATCTATCCTCCACTCTCAGCTTACCTTCCACCAAAAAATGATCTGATATTCCCCCACCCTCTCCCCTTAGCACATGTACATCCTTAACTCTTCCTATCATAATCCTATTTACCACTACATAATCCATTAGCGCTCTATCTACCACCCTTCCCTCCACCACCCTCTCCCATGTGTACTTATGCTTGACTTTCTTCCGAAACACTGTATTTGCTATCATCAACTCTCTTTCTAGACACATTTCCACCATCAATAATAATAATAATAATAATAATAATTATAATAATGATAATAATAATAATAATAATAATAACAATAATAATGATAATAATAATAATAACGATAATAATAATAATAACAATAATAATAATAATAATAATAATAATAATAATAATAATAATAATAATAATAATAATAATAATAATAATAATAATAATAATAATAATAATAATAATAATAATAATAATAATAATAATAATAATATACGGTGTATTGGGTATAGTAGCATTACTGCTGAAAATATACATCCTACAAGATTATAACAATATAAACTATGACAGTGAAGAGATTTTGTTAGAAGCATTAAAAAATAAAACAAAACAGTAAGCTAAGGAATAGCTGTGTTGTACAACATTGTTATTTCTTGTTGTTGATTGAGTCCACAAATGTCGGTATACCGGTCGGTGCGTGCTCTGATCGGCTTGATGGTATTGTGTTGCCGCACCTGTGGCTGTGATTTTGGTACCAATGGAGGTAGCAGGTTCCGGTGCCGAGGATGTTTAACTAGGGTGACCTCAATCGACCTCAGACTCTGAGGGGTTGGAAGTCCGAGTGTGATGAGGGCGTGCCGATAAGTGGTGTATTCGTTGCC
>NC_134803.1:21172053-21184553 GCF_046742065.1 Oratosquilla oratoria | reverse complement strand
TCTTCTTCCTCTTTCTCCTTCTCTTCCTCCTCTTCCTCCTCTTACTCCCTTTCTTGTTGTACTTCAAGACCCTCAACTTAACACAAAGCTTCAGCCCATCTTGAGTCAAAGTTGTCTACTTGAGATACCCTGGCCTCCTGGACAGGTTTTGTTAAGACAAGTCGCCGGTGACTCTGCGGACCAGAGCGACCCTCTGCAGGAATAAGCTCTTAATCGATCGAGACCCTATTTACGGCGGGATGACCTCAATCATCAAACATAATGCACTTGCCTGTCGTCTGTCAAAACTTAATATGTACAATTCAATACGAGGGTTGACCGAGTCCGACGCTATTTATATTTGTGTTTGTGTCTGTGCAAACACAACAGCAGACAACACACCCACACCCAAACCCCACCCTCCGCAATACCAAGTTGTATTTGACCTTCTGTGCAAGTCTGGAAAGGTAATTGGTTTAGCGTTAGTGCTAGTACCGCCCTTTGGGTTTGTGTGAGTTTGGAGGCGTTCCTAAATACATTTGCATATATCGGTATACTGTATAAGTTCCATATATACATATACATATTCAAACATATATATATATATATATATATATATATATAATACATATATATATATATATATATATATATATATGTGTGTGTGTGTGTGTGTGTGTGTGTGTGTGTGTGTGTGTGTGTGTGTGTGTGTGTGTGTGTGTGTGTGTGTGTGTGTGTGTGTGTGTACATATATACACATACATATATGTATGTATATATATATATATATGTGTGTATATATATGTATATATTAACAACCACCATGCATTTTTATTCTAAGCCATCAAAGGCATATATATATTTATATATATATATATATATATATATATATATATATATATATATATATGCTGATAAGAACACGGGTACGTGTGTTCATTTATGCAACTTTTTTCCAAGTGGTCTACTTTTCCATATATATATACTGTATATATATATATATATATATATATATATATATATATATATATATATACATAAATATAAATAAATACCTGGTGAAAAATGTAGTAACACATTTGTAAATCACAACTAACAAACTAACACCATAGTCGGACGAAAAAAAGAGTTGCGTAAGCGAAACTATATATTTCGATAGTTAACTGCAATCCTCTTCAGTAGTACAAAGTGGAAGGAGGATGCTATCTTAAATAGCAACCTCTTACAAAAGAAAGGTAACATGGAAAGTAATAACCGTCACTACCCCAACCCTATGTGACCTGAGGATGACATGAGGTCGGGTCAGGGGGAGGGGGAGGAAGCTTGTTGACAATATGTTTGGTGATGAATAGTCCTGATATAATGTCTGGGGTCCATTGACCCTTGGAAATATTCATCGTGGGCAGATATTCAATTAATGTGGATTCCACCATTTTCCCTCTGAACCCACAGCCTGATTTATAAATAAGGTCAGATTTCTCCCAGTCCATCCGGTGATTAAATTTACTTACGTGTTGAAACACGGCTGAATTTTCTTGGCCATACTTAATCGACCTCTTGTGTTCATTCAGTCTTGTCCTTAAGTCTCTACCCGTCTGGCCTATGTATAAAAGGTTGCAATCTTTACACGGAAAGGAGGAAACACCTGGAATATGATCTTCTCTCAACCTCTGGTGAACATTAACAACTTTTTTATTAATAATATTAGGGTAATTATGAATTAAATTTACCTTCCCTTTGGGAAGAAATTTGGACAAATAACTGATGGACTCTGAGAAGGGGATGACTAGGGGATTTTGTCTCTCTTTTGGCTTAGTGGAAGGGGGATTGAAAATACTGGTTCTGGCTTGGCTGAGGGTTTTATCCAGAAACCAATGAGGGTATGCTAATTTTGTTACTTGGGACCTGATCGAAATTAATTCATGTTCTAAAAATTGGAGGCTACAAATCCTAAAGGCTCGCAGAAAAAGTACCGAAGCTACACTCATTTTAATATGATCTGGGTGATGACTGAAGAAATGAAGGTAACTTCCTGTATGGGTGTTCTTTCTAAAAACAGTAAAGGCAAGCTTATTCCCATTCCTCATGATTAAGGTGTCTAAAGAGGGGTTTTTGTCATATTTTTCCCATTCTACTTTTAACTTAATGTTAGTTGTTAAATTGTTGAGTTTATCTAGAAAAATATCAAAGGGACCCCAACTCTCATCCCAAAGAGTGAAAATATCATCAATGTATCTGAACCAAATCATACCTGGGGGTTTTATTGTTGAAAGAAGAACACATGTAAAGATTAGCCAGAACAGGAGAAAGGTTAGAACCCATGCTACAACCAAATTTTTGCCTGAAAAACAGATACTGAAAGGAAAAAACATTAGATGACACGCAGGTGCGTACAAGAGCAATGATTTTGGAAACCGGAAGGGGGAATTCTTCTTGGAATGCTTGTAGCTTGGTTTCTAGAAAGGACAAAACATCATCAACACAAACTTTTGTAAATAATGAAACAATATCAATACTTAATAAGATGCGGCCTGATATGTTAATCTTGATTTTCTGGATAAAATCTTCTGATTGTTTTAAATGGGTATTGGAAAATTTACCCACTAATGGTGATAACAAACCCGTAAGCCATTTCGAAAGTTTGCTAGTACATGAACCTCTTTCTTTCGTCTGACTGTGGTGTTGTGATATATATATATATATATGTACTTATATATATATATATATATATATACATATATATATATATATGTATATTTGTGAATCTTGGCAGCAGGTTTTCTTTTAAACATGTTTTGTTAAAAACAACTGCGCATTCGGCGCTACAAAGCTTCTTAAGTAGACTTTCAAGTCTTCTGAACGTGGATTTCTGGTTATCACAGGACAGACGGAATAATAGATTTCCAGTAGACATTAAGAACTTCAGTTGAGAAAGAATGTACAGACGTGTGTGTGTGTGTGTGTGTGTGTGTGTGTGTGTGTGTGTGTGTGTGTGTGTGTGTGTGTGTGTGTGTGTGTGTGTGTGTGTGTGTGTGTGTGTGTGTGTGTGTGTGTGTGTGTGTGTGTGTGTGTGTGTGTGTGTGTGTGTGTGTGTGTGTGTGTGTGTGTGTGTGTGTGTGTGTGTGTGTGTGTGTGTGTGTGTGTGTGTTATCTCGATATTCAATGTAGCTGCCATCTCCTTTGATGACTAGCGTGCACACGCGCGCACGCACGCATATGCTACGAGAGTGAACCCTTCTTTGGATGAACATGTTCCCATGATTCAAGCTTGCATAGATAGTTCCTGATTTTGTCCTCTTTGGCTCGGACAAAAGGCTCTCTCATGATCTTCCTCCAGAATTACCTCCCATGTACAACTTCAATGATTACGTAAGGTCAAAATAGCAGAGGTCCCGTTCACTTGCCCCCACGGGAACAAATATTGTCAAATTGATAGTGTTGCAATGGGATCCCCCCTCGGAGTTTTGATGGCAAACTTTTTCATGGGCTGCATAGAAGAAGAAGTATTCACAAAAACAGAAAAGCCAGATATATATTGTAGATATATTGACGATATCTTCATTAAGACCAAGAACAGCAACGAAGCTGAAAAACTCCGCCACCTATTACAAAAGATATCTCAACTCACTTTCACTATGGAAGATAGCGTTGACGGAGCTTTACCCTTCCTCGACCTCCTAGTGAAACAAAATGAACATGCTTTTAATACTACGGTGTACACAAAACCCACAAACCCTGGACACTACCTTAATGGTTCTAGTGAGTGCCCCCAAAGATATAAGGACTCCACCATCAGTCCCTATATCCGAAGAGCACTAACTCACTGTAGCACATGGAAACAAGTGCATAATGAAATAGAACGTTCTACCCAAGTACTGCTCAATAATGGTTTCAGTGAAAAAGAGATAAGCCACCAAATAAAGAGAATAATGGACGGCTGGCATAAAAACAACATTAATAACCAGAATAAAGAGAAAATTAACATCTATTATAAATCTATTTTTTCGTCAGCATATAAAGAAGATGAACGCATAATGGAACAAATTATTAAATAAACATCAAATCAGTCAATCCAGAGAAAATACTCAACCTGTTAATTTATTATAAAAGCAAGAAAAGTAGCCACCTCCTTATTAGAAACAGCCCCCAACAAGAGAAAAGGGAACTTCAGAAATCCCATGTCATCTATAGGTTCACATGTACACGAGGGAACTGTGAAGCCCTCCCATCCACCTATATTGGCATGACGACAATGAGGTTGTCCCGTCGCCTCTCATATCACCTGACATCTGGAGCCCCTAAAAACCACTTAAGAGAAGCACATGGCATAACACTATCAAGAGAGAACCTAGAGGAAAACACTGAAATTTTGAATTTATGTACTGACGATAGACGGCTCCCAATTTTAGAAGCATTATATATTATGGAGTTAAGCCCAGATCTAAATAAACAAGCAGACGACCTTAGAGCCCTCCCAAGCATGAGACAAACCGGTGCAAATCCAAACATGAGACATAACACCACAAACGCCAATATGGGACAAAACGCCACCAGTGCAAACACGAAACAATACGCCACCAGTGCAAACACGAAACAAAACGCCATAACCACAAGCATGCCACATTCTGCCACAACACGCACCCGGAGGCTCTCCTAGTGCACGTGACATTTCGTCACTGCCCGAAATACCGGGTGACCTCCCCTAGAGTGTTTAGCCAGTAAGAAGGCTTAGTATATAACTTAGAACTTTCATAAGACTCATCGGATTAATTCTTATTCTATAAGATAGTACATCCCAATAGCTACTGAGGAAGGGAAATCGCGATCTAGCTAATATGACTACATTAAGCCAAGTCATAAATTTCCTTTCTAAGGAACATAAATCTATAATAAGGTATATGGAAAATACCTATAAGAAAATAATTAATGTAAATCTAGTCATCACTTTTAATGATATATGCATTAGAGAAAAACTCCTGCCCAAATACACTGATATTATATATATATATGTATATATATATATATATGTATATATATATATATATATATATATATATATATAAACTTCGAATAAAGAAGAATCCTATATTTCGGCTATCAACTGTAGCCCTCTTCAGGAAAGTACATTAGACAGAATACAGAGGGGACTTATAAGCTACAGAGAAGAGAAGGGATGTGGACAGATGACCTCACTCAGACGCGGGACAAATTGGGGTGGCGGAGGAGGGAGGGGGTGAGGAGAGGGGGGGTTGTAAGGTCCGTACCAGCTTGCTAGCTGATGCGTGTGAAATGATGTCAGGAGTCCACTGCCCTTTAGAAATATTAATATTAGGGCATTCCTCAATTAATCCTGATTCGAAACCTGTGGGTTTCCTGTGTGTTATTTACAAATGTGCTACTACATTTCTGTTTAGAAATATATATATATATATATATATATATATATATATATATATATATATATATATATATATATATGGACTATACTATGACAAATAAAATTGAAGGTGAAAGAAGTTAACGAGGAGAAATGGGAGAATTTTACGCCTTAACGTTTCGACCCGCAGGGTCTTGATCACAAAGCTGAAACAAATCCACAATGTCACCCAAACGCGGGAAATCCTAGAAAACGGCACAGATATCTTGGACACGTGTAATGATGTAAGACGCCTCCCTTTATTAGAGGCATTGTACAGGGGAATACAAAAGGAAAAAAGTTACACATAGGTATATAAGAGGTATGAAAATAAGCTGGGAAAGGTAGACATTGAGAAAATGTAACAAACAAACATTAAAATACATAAAATAAAATTACTTTTGCAAAGATGTAATGTGATTACAAATTTTGTCAATGATAAAATTATGTAATATAAAAATGCCATTGCTAATATTAATGTTGGATCCTTTAGATTTTTTATCATACAACTTTCAATAATGTTCCTATTGGCAAATGCAGAAAAAATATAGTATTCAACCATCCCCCTCCTTTGATACTAACACTTTTATTTTACCTTTCAGTAGCAATCTGGCTCAAGTTCCTCACACCCTAAAAAACATGGAATATTAAAGTTGTATTTAATGACCCATATACTTTTGAGAAGCTAATTATCAAAAATTCACCTAGTGTCTTGAGTGGCTGCATATACAAGATCCCTTGCAGAGATTGTAAAAAAGTATTACCTTGGGCAAGCGGGCAAGGAACTCTCAACAAGTACAGTGTAAACACAGCACAAGAGTCTAGTGTGCTGTTTGTCCATGTGAGAGATTTTGACCATCGTATTGATTGTTCTAATGCTTCATCTATATTTTCTTGTGATTCATTTGCCAATAGAAACATTTTTGAAAAATCTGAAATGAAGAGTTATTAAAACATCAAATCTTAAAGATCCAACACTTAATCAAAGAGAAAATAAAGGGGAAACTAGAACAAAGAGAACAACAAATAAAAAAAAAAGACCAGGATACAGACATATGGAGCGACATAAAAGAAATAGAAAAAAGCAGCTTAGGGATAAGAAGGGTGGGTGGATCTGTAAAGAAAAGATCATCATAGTGGACAGAAGAATTGAAAAATTTGATAAAGGATAAAGCCAGGAAACTGAGTAAGTGGCTTAGGAAGAGAACTTCAGAATCACGAATGGAATACGTAGAAGCAAGAAAAGCAGTAAATAGAGAGAAGGTTAACTCTAAGAACAGATTGTGGCAACAGAGAGGAGAGGAGTTGGAAGACGACCTTCGACGAGATCAAAAGAAACCATATAAATTGGGAAAAGAATACAGAAAACCTAAAACATGGATAGTGAAGGGGAAACTCTAATAACTCCGGAATCTATCAATGGAAGATGGACGGAATTCTTCAAACATCTTTTAAACATCGAACAAGAAGAGTAGGAAGAACCGTTATTATCAGAAGAACATAACGAGAATGATAATATTGAAAACTATGGAAACAAAGAAATTTCAAAAGCAGAATTAGAAGAAGCATCAAGAAAAATGAGAAATGTGAAATCACCAGGCCCGGGCGGTATAACAGCAGAATTAATAAAGGAAGGAGGGCCAGAGAGACAAAGAGAGAAAGAGAGAGAAATATAGAAAGAGAAAAAAGAGAGGGAAAGAGAAAAATAGAAAGGAGAGAAAAAGAGAGAGTAAGAGAAAGAGAGAAGAAAGAGAAAGAGAGGGAGAATGAGAGAGAGAAGTAGAGAGAGACAGACAGACAGACAGACAGACAGACAGAGACAGAGAGAGAAAGAGAGAGGAAAAGAAAGAGAGAAAGAGAGATTGAGAGAGAGAGAGAGAGAGAGAGAGAGAGAGAGAGAGAGAGAGAGAGAGAGAGAGAGAGAGAGAGAGAGATGTTGTTAGGTTTCTATAACAACATATGGAGTATGGTAGCTTGAGTGGCTTCGTGGAGCGGCTTTCGGAGGCGAGGTAAACGGCCGTGCGTTTTCTGTGTTTATCATATCCCTTATATATTATATCCTTATATACATCAATCGTGGCAAGGAAATATTTACATAGTCGCTGTTTCCAGCGAGACTAGACATTGAAATGGTTATAAACTGATATACAGAACAATGAGAATGATGATACATCGCTGTGTAATATCTATACATATGTGTCCGAATTTGGACTGGAGAAAAATAACCTTGAGTGACAATATCTTGGTCAGCCGTTTGGTGACAGCTGCGTGCGTCCGAAGTCATGATCTCGATCGTGAACAATAGAGTTGACCGCTGCGCTTGACCCTTGTGGTCCCGTGAGGTCTGGAGTGACATCTTAATCTTATGTGGTGCAGGCGTTTGCATGTGCATATGTGCACACGTCATGTGGTGAAAGCCGGTAGATGGTAGACGTAGATAGGTGCGTTGTTCTAGAAGTTCTAGAAGTTATCCAACATGGCTCGGCGTCGCTACATAAGACCGGCCTCGCAACACATTCTGTCTGTCTTCGGATTTCACATAGAACTGTATGTTCGAACTGTAAGAGGAGATAGAAGGAAAGCCAAAGTGTGCCAAGAAATCAGCACCTATGATAGGCTGAGGTACTCCTTCCACGTAGAATACCCACTCAAAAGAACGGCGAAGCTTGAGATCAAGTTGCACGGTACAGGAATCTGTGTACTATTGGCGGCGTAGAGGTATAGGATCGGAGGTAAAGACCAATGACATATTGAAGCAGGCACGACGCTGACGTCTGAATCAGAGTCGATCAGAAACTTCGTCTTGGAGAGAGGGTCGGAGGGGTGGAACAGCACTGACGAGAAGCTACGAACATTATGCGCTCCTAGTACTCGCTGTTGGTGCTTAAAGTCTTAGGGTAGGTACATGGCACGTTACAATTGATAGCTTCTTTCCCAAACTTGCGGTGGTAGAAACATACTGTAGAAAGGTAATTATAGTCGATCCTAGAACATAAGAACATAAGAATGAAGGAGACTGCAAGAGACCATAAGGCCTACACTAGGCAGCTCCGTATCCATCACCACCTGTCATCCCCATCCATAAAGTTGTCTAATCGTTTCTTAAAACAACTGATAGTTTCAGTGCTTACTACATAGTTACTAAGTTGATTCCATTCGTCAACCACCTTATTAGTAAACCAATTCTTGCCTATTTCCTTTTTAAATCTAAATTTGTCCAGTTTATATCCATTACTGCGAGTCCTTCCCTGTTGTTTTAATATGATGACCTTGTTTGTATCACTCTTGTTAAAGCCTTTGATCCACTTGAACACCTCTATTAGATCACCCCACACTCTGCGTCTTTCCAGAGAGTGTAAGTTAAGGTGCCTAAGCCTCTCTTCGTAAGGCAAATTTCTGAGTCCATGTATCATTTTGGCCATTCTTCTCTTTTCTAATTCTAGTAAATTGATGTCCATTCTGTGGGAAGGAGACCAAAAATGTACCGCATAGTCAAGGATGGGTCTAACTATCGCTAGATAGAGTTTAATAATTACCTCTGCACTTATATTCGTTACCGTCCTAGCAATGAAATCTAATGCTCTGTTAGCTTTATTCCTGGCGCTAATGCACTGTTTCCTGGTTTTAAGGTCCGGATTCACTAGAACTCCCAAGTCTCTCTCGCACTCAGTTTTCTCTAAAAGTGTGTTATCTAAGCTGTATCATATTTTAGTGTCGTCCGGAAATTTACTAACATCACTATTTATCCCGTCGTCTAAGTCGTTTATGTACATAATGAACAACAAGGGACCCAAAACCGAGCCCTGGGGGACCCCACTAGTAATATTGCCCCACCTAGGTTTTACTCCATTTATGGTGACCCTCTGTTCTCTGTTGCTAATCCAAGCTCTAATCCATTCTAACACTTTTCCTCCTATGCCATGGGCTTTGATTTTATTTAGTAACCTCTGGCGTGGCACCTTGTCGAACGCTTTGCTAAAGTCAAGGTAAATAACATCGTAATTATCATTGTTATCTGACGCATTATATACTTTATTGTAAAAGGATAGAAGATTAGTCACACATGACTTACCCTTGGAGAAACCATGCTGTGTATCACGAATTAGATTATGACTTTCGATATGTTCTCTGAGTCTATTTACTATTACTGATTCAAGCATTTTTCCTATAACCGATGTCAAACTGATTGGCCTGTAGTTCCATATAGACGATCTATCTCCCTTCTTAAAAACAGGAACAACGTTTGCTTGCCTCCAAGCAGTAGGCACAAAACCAGTGTCTACTGATTTATTAAATATTTCAGTCAACTGGTCACAGATTTCAAATTTACACTCCTTAAGCATTCTCGGAATATTTTCGTCTGGACCTGGGGATTTTGTAGCTTTAAGTCTGTCAATCTGCTTGACTACTACTTTACTAATGCTGATATTAGATAGACTACTTTCTTCATCCCCTCTGAAAATCGGATCGCAGTCAGGTACTTTATCTAACCTCTCATTAGTAAACACCGATAGAAAATAATTGTTAAACTCATCACTCATTTTTTCCTCCGATTCTATCATGACATTTTCATAGTTTTTAATTGGTCCTATTCTTTCTTTATTTTTTGTTCTATAGAGATGAAAGAAACCCTTTGGGTTGGATCTTGCTTGACTAGCAACCTTAATTTCATAATTACATTTCACTGTACGTTTGTTCTTTTTAACCAGCTTTGCCATTTCGTTATATCTTGACCTAAGGTGTGTTTCCCCGTTTTTATTTTTACGTAAAGTCCTCTTTTCATTCCGATCTCATGTTTCAATCTGTCCGTCATCTATTTGGGAGTATTACTATTTCCCGTATTAACTTTAAAAGGATAAATGTATTTTGTGCATTAACAATTAAATCACTTAGATTGCTATACATTTCATCCAAATCGCTGACCTTTCTGTTGAGCCCTCGCCCCCGAAAGACCTGACCCAAGGTATGCATATTACCCTACGTGACCCGACCCCTGGTCATGACCTGACCCTCGGTCACGACCTGACACCCGGTCACACACCGAGACTCGACAATGTCCGAAACGTCCGCATGGCATTTCATATTCAATTTCAAATAAGTTTTTATATTGTCAAATTTTGCTCTCCTGAATTCTGGTTCTTGGACGTTATTCGTACTTTTTAATTATTCCCAAATAATATTAAATTTTATTTCATGATGATCGCTAGAGCCTAGACTATCTCCCACTTTTACGTTGCTCATTAGGTGCTCATTATTAGTTAAAACCAAGTCCAGAGTATTTACTCCCCTCGTAGGATCGGTAATCACTTGTTTTAGGAAAATATCCTGCACCACATCTAGGAATTTCTTTGTTTCCTGATCTCCCATGATCACAACGTTTTTGTACTGGGACGCTCTGTGAACGTGGACGTCGGCGGAAACATTGTCGAGAGGATGAGCGGGAGCGTGAATCTTTGTTGAACTGTTTCTGTGTGTCCTTGACTTGCAGAGAGAGCTGAGAGACAAGCTCAGCAAATTGCTTGGTGTCACCTTGTGTAGTCATGCTTGCAATTGTAGATGATTGTACAGGTGGAAGGGTCTCCATAAACTCATCAGCGAGTGTGGTGATCTCGTCTGTTGAGGTTTTGTTCTTGAAAGTGAAAAAGATACTTTGAGTTCCTGGTGGCAGCCGTTGATAGAACAGTTGCTTAAACAGGTCCTTCTCGAAGGAGCCGTACTTGTTTGTCAGTAGTATTTTCATACGACGGAGGAGGTCGGAGGGCCTTTCATTGCCAAGTTCCTCCTTTGACAGGAGCTCTTGAAGTCAAGCAGCCATAGCAGACTGCAGGCGGAGTAGGATAGCGGCCTTGAGGTCTTCATATTGTATGTCAAACGAGGCAAAAGTACTAATGACTTCAGAACCTTGTGAGAGGACGTCAGGTGGCAGAACTGACGCGGTGTGGGAGAATTTGGTGAGAATGGCAATTATCGCAGAGGTTTTGAAGTTATGCTCTAAGATGGAGAACCTCATGGATGGGTCCTGGCTGCAAAATGCAGGCACTCGGAAGGCGACTGCGGCTGTCATTTCGGCCGTCATTGTTATGGTTGTTCTATCCATCGTGGCTGGTGAGAATACTACACTACAGGATCTGGAATATTCGGGGACCTTAGCGGAAATGTCTGAGAACACATCCTGGGCACTAGAACACGGAAATATCCTTGGCACTACACCACAAATAGCCTGGGCCCTACAGCATATAAACATCCCGGGCACTACGACACAAATATCCTGGGCACTACGACACACAAATATCCTGGGCACTACGACACAAATGGGCTGGGCATTATTACGCAGTGGTAACGGTCGTGGAATGGCGATTCATGGGCGGGCTGGTGGGCCAGCGTGCAGAGGTCCATGGACGGGTAGGTGGTCCAGCTGTCAGTCGTCCATAGGCAGTCCGCCAGTACGGGCAGCAGGACAGGTGGCTGGGCAGTGTCAGCATGAGGCAGCGGCTCGCCAGGCAGGGCGGTCGGCGACGGTCGCGACCAGCAGCAGACGGACCGGATCAGTCGGCGGCGGCCAGCAGGCAGGGCGGCGACTCAGCAGGTACGGTAGTTGGCGGCGACTCAGCAGACGGGGAGGTCGGCGGCGGCGACCAGCAGGCAGGGCGTGCGGCGGCGACTCAGCAGGCGGGGAGGTCGGCGGCGGCGGCGACCAGCAGGCAGTGCGAGCGGCGACGACTCAGCAGACGGGCCGACGGCAACCAGCAGGCAGGGCGGTCGGGCGAGGTATCAGCGGGTGGTCCTCCGGCTAGCGGCCAGAACGGCCGCTCTCCGGGGTCACCATTTGTAGTAGTTGACTCTGGAGTACCATTGCTATTACTACTGAGCATTTTCCAAAAGTACTAGTAAGAAGAGGTTACGAAAACTATTGTGTTTCATTTCTTACTCACCTTTTATTATAAAAAAAAATACAAACTTATGCACAGACAAGATGACTCGCCGATGAACTTAATCTCTTGGCAACAAAGGCATATTACATATTAGTCAAAGATAAAGGGTGACTATAGGCTACAAGCCTTTTTTGGGGAAAATTGTTTCATGTGTTTTAATCGATTTTCGTACG
>NC_134803.1:21152053-21169553 GCF_046742065.1 Oratosquilla oratoria | reverse complement strand
ATCTGATTGCTAAAGAACATTTTTAGCATATATAAGGAGCAGTGTTATATAGACTTGCCACAAGGAACGGTATAAACCTACATGTAGTATATATTAGCATATCAATATAAGGAGCAGTGTTATATAGACATGCCACAAGTATACAAGGAACGGTATAAGCCTACATGTACTATATATTAGTTGACACAATAGACACATCAAGGAAACCTTACACTGCTGAATATCTTCTACAACTTGTGCAAAATTCGATCAAGAAGGCTGAACAAGATTTTGGTTGTCACATTGGAAGTGTTGTGACAGACAATGCAGCAAATATCACCAAGATGAGAAAAGTCTTGGAGGAATCGAGTGAACCTGAGCATACCGTCCTCACATACGGATGTGCAGCACACCTACTAAATCTACTGGCTCATGACCTTGAGATTGATAATGTAAAACAACATGTGGTCCATGTAGTTAAATATTTTAGAAATAATCATTATGCTGCTTCAAAGTATCGGCAGGAAGGTGGTCAGTGTCTAGTCATGCCCCAGGACACAAGGTGGAACACAATGTCAGACTGTCTCAAGGCCTATATAAATAACTGGCCAATTCTAATGAAGATCTGTGAAGTCAACAGGGAAGCTATTGATACTGAAGTAAGAAACAAAGTATCAAATTTAGGCCTAAAACGTTCGGCTGAGGAATTACTGGATCGATTGCAGCCAATAACAAAGGCTCTAGATGAGGTACAGAGTGACAAGTGCACTATTGCTCAAGCGGTAGATGTTTGGAAGAAATTACTTGGCCATTTCACAAACAATAATCAAGCTGAAAAACTGGTGAAAAAAAGCTATGAACAGTTTATCACCAAAGCTCACATACTTGTCATCATGCTTCATCCAACACTTCAAGGAAAAATGCTCAGTGCAGAAGAGGTTAATATTACTATGGAGTATGCCAATGAGAAATATACACCACTTGTTCCTGTCATTACGAAGTTTCAGGCAAAATCACCTCCTTTCCAGGCGTCCAAGTTTACTGAGTCTATGACCAAGACCCTGACAGCTATTGAGTGGTGGGATTCACATACACCATGTTGGACAGTGATATTCTGTTATCAGTGCGTCAGCTCCTAACTGCAGTAACCTCATCATCAGGAGTTGAAAGAGTTTTCTCCTCCTATGGACTTGTACATACAAAATTATGGAACCGCCTCGGTAATGAGAAGGCAGCTAAATTGGTCTTCCTTTTCAAGACAATGATCTCAAATGTAAATAATGATTAATGTAAATAATGATTTTTTTAAAGATAAAAAAAATCGCCAACCCTGGTCTCCGCTAACCTCATACAATAATACATGTTAAGTCCGAACAAATTGGCATTTCAAAGCATAACAGTGCCTTAAAAATAGTTTCTTATTTCACTATAAAAGTTTATATTAACAGCTGAATCAAATTGCTTGGGACTAATCGTAGAAAAACAATTTCATAGAATACATCAAAGTGTTGAAGAGATTGAAACAACGCTGTGTCTGAGACTTAGAACCTACGGTCAAGTAGAATTTATGATTATGATTATGCCTGTTTTATGTTTTCTGTTTTCTCAAATCTTTCTCGTGTATCTATCGAACAGTCTGAGACATCTGTACTAGACCACCTTTGTCGACCCCTGTAGGAAATATCAATTGAAAGTGTTGATAAAGTATGGGAGCATTCATTTCCCGTTTGCTGCGCATCCTATAATAAATTTTGGCAATGTCGTCACGGGATCTGAAGATGCCAAATTCCATCGACGAAACGACGACAATAAACAAGAACATTCGATAGTGGTTTTTGATTCTGAAGAACAAAATTTTCTTATTCCTTCCCAGAAATAAATTTGTTCTTTGCGGAATTATATTTCAATAGTTTTGGATTACTTTTAATATTGTGAAGTTGAACGCAAATATATGCATCTTGAATATACAATGTGTATCAAGACTCATTTCATAAAGACCTATTAGACATAAATGTTATAGAGTTCATTAGATAAAGAAATAGAAAAAAATAGCGATGAAAACTATGTTACAGAGAGATTGAATCAAGGCCAGACTGGAAATATACTAGATGTTTAGGCAAGAAACTTCTAGAAAAACGAGTAATAAAGAAAAAGCATGGAAGAGCAAACTCCAATTTAGAACAAAGAACCTGCAAAGCAAACTACAAAAGCGTGGTGGGGGAAAGAGGAAACCCTGACTTTTCTTTTCGGGAACATATCGAAAATAGCAAAGGTAGACAAACGCAGATGGCAACAGAAGAAATGGTAGGCGTGTTATTTCAGTAGCAAAGGCAGAATGGTCCTTTGTGCAGAGTCCCTTTGGCAACCCCAGCCGGCCACGGTGACAGACACACACTCACACAGGTACGCAGGCAGGCATCGTCACATACTTTTGTAGCAAAACAGAGACAAGGAATGCTCACAGGGAGGGAAGGGATGAAAATATGTTTTCACAAATACGGATACATACATGCATACATACATACATACATACATACATACATACATACATACATACATACATACATACATACATACATACATACATACATACATACATACATATACATATATATATATATATATATATGTATATACATATATATATGTATATATATATATGTATACATACATGCATATATACAAATATATATGAGTGGGAAGAGTGATGAGGTAAACGCCAAAAAACCGCAGGAGATTTATTACTAACGTTTCATACTCTGAGGAAGTCCTTTAAGGACGAGACGTTAGTAATAAAACTCATAAGGTTTTTTGGCGTTTAAATCACTAACCTTTCCACTCATTCTGTCATACATATTTATATATACATATATATGTATATATATATATATATATATATATATATATATACATATACATATATATATATATATATATTTTTTTTTTTTTTTTTTTTTTTTTTGGTAAGTGGCAGTTGCCGACAAGACTGACGAGTTAAACACCATATGAGGACGGAGCCTATATTTGTGCGACGTTTCGCTTATTACAGCTTTTTTTAGATACATATGCTTGAGATTAAATAAGGGGAAAGGAGGGAACGGGGAGAGAAAAGAAGAAGGGGGAAGGAAGAGGAGGAGGAGGAGGAGGAGGGGAGGAGAGGAGGAGGAGAAGGGGGGATTGAACACTGGGAAATATGTGTCAGGTTGGTGGCAACGTCGATGGTTGGCAACACAAGACGCCTTGTTGTGCCAACCAGCGACGTTGCCACCAACCTGAGACATATTTTAAGAACCACCAACTTGGAAGTAGTGTGCCAGACAAGCAGGACGATAAAAGACATCACGAAGATGAAAATACACAACAACCAAACACCGGGCACCAAAGCCGGTGTTTATCGTATTCCGTGTTCAGGATGTGATAAAGTATACATCGGAGAAACGTCACGCGACCTGAATACACGAATACGTGAACACCGTTACGACGTCAGGCATGATGTCACCACCAATGCATGTGTGACACATAGAAACAAAGAAAACCATCTTATGGACTGGAAGAATGCAGAGCTGCTGATACGAGAACCAGACAAAATCCGCAGGAAGTGTTTAGAAGCAGCGATCATTCAAGGAACGAACACTATTGAACAAAACAGGGACATGTTTAACATCTCGCCCCACATAATTCCCCTAATACCCATGGCCAGCAAAATTTTAATTTTTAAATATATATATATATATATATATATATATATATATATATATATATATATATATATATATATATATATATGTATATATATATATACATATCTATATAAATATATATATACATATATATATATATATAATATATATGTATGTATATATATATATATATATATATGTATGTATGTATGTATTTGTATATATATATATATATATATATATATATATATATACATATGGCTACCTACCTTGTAAGGGGGTAAAAGTATTGCTAAAAAGAGACAGGTTTATAAGAAATACGAGTGCTCTAGTGCATCTAATAACTATCAAAGTTATGTATTAATACAGAGAGATTTAAAAAAGACAATGATAAAAAAACGAAAAGGACAATACAATACATTAGAGATAAAAAGGTTTTTATAAATCACATTGGTGTACTATTATCTGCTGACGGTCAACTTGAATATTCAAATGAAGGAATGTGTGATATTTAAAAAATATATATTCTAGCACGGTAAATGTAGCAAAAGAAAAAAATTAAAATGTGTATAGAGAAACTCAAAGTTAAAACACCAGGGTCTGACGGTTGGCATCCAAGAATCTTAAAGGAAATAAAAAATGAGATTGTTGTCCCATTAGAAATTATTTTCAAGAAATCCATCAAATCCAGAGATGTCCCAAGAGAATGGAAGCTAGCTGACGTTACTCCCATATTCAAAAAAGATAACAAAAAGAATCGAATTAACAACAGGCCTATATGTTTGACTTCGATCGTAGGAAAAATTATGGAAACTAGCATCAGAGATGCTATCGAACATCATTTAGAAAGTAACCGTTTGATAAATGATAGCCAGCATGGTTTCAGACGGAAACGTTCTTGTGTGACTAACTTACTCGAATTCTACAACACAATTATCTCGAATTATGACAAAAGAAACAATATAGATTTAATATATCTAGACATTGCAAAAGCTTTTGATACCGTCCCCCACGAAAGACTACTTACTAAATTAGCTTCACATGGAATAAGTGGTAACCTATTAAGTTGGACTGGTAATTGGTTGAATGATCGAAAACAGAGAGTTGTTTTAAATGAAAAATCTTCGGATGGAAAAATGTTACGAGTGAAGTTCCTCAGGGTTCCGTTCGTGGGCCACTTCTATTCATAGTATATATACATACATACATATACCAAGGCTTTTTCCCCCTGACAAAGGAGGTAGCCAAAAAGAAAAAGGCATAAAATCATTCCTACCCATTCCATCCCTGAATACACTCCACACCCCTCCACCCTCCCTCCTATCTCAGCACCTCCTGGATGATGGGTCATCCCTGCACCTTGTCCACTGCCCTGGGTCAGAAGCAGTGTCGCAAGACACAGCACATCCACAGCAAGGCTGCTTCATTAAATCGGCGACCCCCCTCTCCGTCCCCCCATTGCATAAAAGGAGAAGACGGGGAGAAATCCCTTCGGGCTGCGTCAAATTTTGCTCACACATACTACCTCACCCCCATCCCCCCACCCATTCCACCTCATGCATCACAACATCATCCATATACTGTACAACCATTCTCCATTCACCCCTGTCTTCTCTCCTCTCCCGTCCTTCCTCAACAGACATTCCCCTCTTCCCCAAAGCCCCCTTCACCCCATCCATACACCTCATCCTAGGACGTCCCCTCATGTTCACTCCCTCCACATCTGCCTTCCATACCTCTTTTACCAGTCTTTCTTCACTCATTCTTTCCATGTGTCCAAACCATCCTAATACTCTTTCATCAACCCTATCTCCCAACTCCCTTTCCACCCCCGTTCTCCTCCTCACCTCCTAATTTCTCACTCTATCTAGCCTAGTAACCCCCATCATACTTCTCAGACACCTCATCTCAAACACATTCAAACTCCTTCTCTCTTCCTCTCTTATGTTCCATGTTTCTGCCCCATACAGTGCTGTTGGCACAATCACTCCTTCATACAGTCTCCTCTTAGCATCCATTCCTAAATATCTATTCCTCATTACACTCTTTAATCCACCAAGGCATTTACTCGCTTCTCTCAATCTACATTCTACCTCCACCTTCACTCCACCTTTTCCTGCCACATTTGCACCCAAGTATCTAAAACTACCCACTTCCTCCAGTCCCTCTCCCTTAATGCTCACTTCCAGTCTACTGCCACTTTCACCCCTTGTACATCTCATCACCTTACTTTTACCCACATTTATCTTTAGCTTTCTTCTATCACATACTCTCCCAAACTCTGTCACCAACTTCCTCAATCCCTCCTCCGATCCTGCCACAAGTGCAGTGTAGTCCGCAAACAACAGCTGGCTCACCTCCCACTTTTCTCCATTTTCTTTAACCATCTCCAATCCCTGACCCACTACCCTTGCATTTACCTCTCGCACCACCTCATCCATGTATAAGTTGAACACCCAGGGCGACATAACGCATCCTTGACGAAGTCCCACCTTTACCTCGAACCACTCACTCTCTCCATTTCTAATCCTGCTCTACTACTCTCATGAAAACTCTTGATAGCTCCCAGTAGCTTTCCTCCTAACCCGTATATCTGCATAACCTCTCACAGTGCCTTTCTGTCTACCCTATCGTAAGCCTTTTCCAGGTCCATAAAAGCCCAAAAAACATCCTTCCCCTTTCCTATAGCTTTCTCACATATCTATCTTACCACAAAGATCTGATCTACACAACCTCTACCCGTCCTAACTCCACACTGTTCCTCACCAATTACTCCTTCTGTTCCTCTCCTAATCCTCTCAATCAAGATCCTCCCATAAGCCTTCCCAACTACACTTAACAAGCTAATCCCTCTGAAACTACTACATTCACACTTGTCCCCTTTTCCCTTGTAAAGAGGAATTATACAGACACTCCTCCAGTCCTCCGGCACTCTATCCTCTCTCCAGCAAATATTAAATAACCTCACCAGCCAGTCCACCATAACTGTACCTCCTTTTTTTAGACATTCTGCATGGCATCCATCCAGACCAGGTGCCTTACCTGCTTTCATCATCTTAACAGCTGCCTTCACTTCATCCTTCCTTAATTCTCCTCCATTTTCTTCACTCATCACTCTCATTTTCTTAGCATTCCCCACTGCAGCTATCTTTCCCTCCCTATCGTCCTTCACATTTAGCAACTCCCTAAAATATTCTGCCCATCTTCCCCTCACTGCCTTCTCTTCCATTATCATCTCTCCATCTGCACCTTTTACCTTTTCTTCTCTACTTGATTTGCCTGCTCTTCCTCTCTTAATTTCTTTCCAAAACATCTTTTTATTACTTTCAATATATTCTGTCATACGCTTACCCCATTTCACATCTGCTCTCCTCTTTCCCTCCTTTACCTTTTGCTTTACTTCTCTTTTCTTTTCTTTGTACCTCTCATATGACTCCCTCGTCCTATTTTGTAACCAAAGTGTGAAAGCTCGCTTCTTCTCTTCTACAACCTTCTTTGTTTCCTCATCCCACCATTCACTACCCTTTCTTCTATTTCATCCTGTCCTTCTTGTTCCACACACCATCCTTGCACACTTTGTGACTCCCTCCTTGAACCATCCCCATTCCTCCTCCACACATAGCTCTACTCTATCCTTCACTCCCTCCCACTCCTCCTTCAGCTTCTTCTTGTACTCTTTCTCCTTTTCCTTTTTATTTAAAGAGTTCACTCTAAGTACCTCCCTACCTTTTGTCCCTTTTCTATTTCTCCATCTATCCTCCACTCTCAACTTACCTTCCACCAAAAAATGATCTGATATTCCCCCACCCTCTCCCCTTAGCACATGTACATCCTTAACTCTTCCTATCATAATCCTATTTACCACTACATAATCCATTAACGCTCTATCTACCATCCTTCCCTCCACCATCCTCTCCCATGTGTACTTATGCTTGAATTTCTTCCTAAACACTGTATTTGCTATCATCAACTCTCTTTCTAGACTCATTTCCACCATCAACTCTCCACTACGATTCTATCCTGGAACTCCACATTTCCCAACCACTCCATTAATTGGACCATTTCCTACCCTAGCATTCAGGTCTCCCAGTACTATTACATTGACATTTCTCCCTAAATCCTCTATGCACTCATTTAAATCTATCCAAAAAGCCTCCCTTTCTTCTACATTCTTCTCACTGCCAGGTCCATATGCACTTACAAAGACCCACATCTCCTTTCCCTGTTTCACCTTCATCCACATTATCCTTGAGGAAACCTCCTTCCACTCCACTACATACATATCTCTTCACTTACTAGAGTAGCCACCCCTTCCCTCCCTCGCCCTCTCTTCACTCCCGATAACCTCCCACTTACACTCCCAAACTTACACTCACCCTTCCCTTTCAACTTAGTTTCACTCAAAGCCAACACATCCATCTTTCTTTTCACAAACATACTACCTATCTCCTCCCTTTTACTGTCATCTGTACCACATCCACGCACATTAAAAGACCCAAACACTAGGGTGCTGGTCGGAAAACTCCCAGACCCTCTTATGCCTTTGCTTTTTCTTTTAGGAATGTGCCCTGTGGGGCTACAAGGAGAAGGAGGCCTAGTCCCAATCCCCGTCACTTTCTTCTCGCCTCTTACGATCCAAGTGGAAATACTTGGTGGCAGTATTCTTTTCCCCCACCACAGGGAATTCCCCCACCACAGAAAAAGAATACTCAGAGAAATGGTACAGGACAGCAACAAGGGTTGGAGGACAGCATAACGGAGGGACAGTCGTAGTATAAAAGTGTCATCATTTCTCTATGAAAAGAGTTTTCCTCTATCATAGACAAAATGATGTGTGATTATGGTCCGTAGGGGCACCTCATATAGACCCTAAAGTATCGACTGCATGCTATTTTGCCATAATAACAAGCAGCCAATACCCCAGACGGGGTATAAATTATATAAACCACGGACTAAAATCTAATGTTTCCAAATTTGCTGATGATACAAAAATGTGCGGAAACGAAATAATCACTTAAACCAATTATATATTCAAGAAGATTTAGATGAATTACAGCAATGGTCCGAAAAGTGGCTAATGAAATTTAACAGTAAGTACGCTTACAAGTTAATTGGAAATTCGTTAACAAAAGTGGATAGTGAAAAGGATCTCGGCATAATTATCAGTAACGATCTCAGATCATGTAAGCAGTGTATTGTAGCCTCAGAGAAAGAAAATAAGATTCTCGGACTGATTGCGCAATCTTTTGACTTGAAAAGTCCATCACTCATTAACAAGCTATATAAATCGTCAGTTCATCCACATTTGGAATATGCCGTTTCCCTATGGTCACCGAATCTCATTAAAGACATAGACAGATTGGAAAAAGTACAACGGCGAGCCACAAAATTGATTCCAAACATCAAAAATAAATCATACGAAAACCGACTGAAATATATGAATCTGTTTTCCTTAAAAAAGCGTAGACTCAGAGGTGACTTGATACTGGTCTTTAAGATTCTAAAGGGAATTGACAACATCAAATGTGACAAAATTTTCACATTGAATGAGAATCAGACAAGAAACAATGGTCTCAAACTGTCCGGAAATAGATTTAATTTGGAACTGGGTAGAAACAACTTCGCCAACCGTATAGTTAATGAATGGAATAAACTTCCTACAGAGGCAGTGCAATGTAGTTCAGCTCGAAGCTTTAAGAAACATTTAGATAAACACCTAAGCAAGATGCTGTAATGGCTGTCATTTATTTTATATTATTTGCTTAATTGTTTTGTTATCATTTGTTTGTTTATTATTATTTTCTTGACTCATTTATTATTAGTCATATGTCAATATATTATTATTTGCTATTTACCTGTTTGTTTATTATTCAACTATACCAATGTATATATTTATGTATTTTATTTATTATTTACATTATTATATTTTTTATCTATTCATTCATATATTAATTTATTTATTTGCCATTATTATGATTTTTTCACACCCGACCAAGATATGGACCAAAAGGTCTCCTGTTGGCATGCTCCGCCTCTAATCCTTTGTAATATATATATACGTGTGTGTGTGTGTGTGTGTGTGTGTGTGTGTGTGTGTGTGTGTGTGTGTGTGTGTGTGTGTGTGTGTGTGTGTGTGTGTGTGTGTGTGTGTGTATTCACGTCGGATCTGCTGCAGTGTCTGTCGAGACAGCCAGACACCACCCTACGGCAATGAGCTCAGAGCTCATTATTTGCCGATCTCTGGGTAGGTCTGAGACCACTCACACACCACACACCGGGACAGCAAGGTCACAACTCCTTGACTAAGGTCCCGTACCTACTCACTGCTAGGTGAACAGGGGTTACACGTGAAAGGAGTCAAACCCAACTTATCCCCGCCCGGCCGGGGAATCGAACCCCAGTTCTCTGGTTTGTGAGGCCAGTACTTTACCAATCCGCCACCGAGAGAGTGTGTGTGTGTGTGTGTGTGTGTGTGTGTGTGTGTGTGTGTGTGTGTGTGTGTGTGTGTGTGTGTATGTATATATATATATATATATGTATATATATATATATATATGATCATTTTTATGACAGTCACATGCAGGATTCGATCCCACTGCTTTCTGCCACCCGTAAGATCGCCTTCACAGAGCGTTAACCCACTACACCAAGAGAGACTGTTAAAGCCTTGAAACCTGGAATCGAACTGATTCCCTAGGATAGGAAAGATCACTAATCAGTGACCCCAATTCCTGTTTTACGCATGGCCCAAGCCCACCAGTTGGCAATGGGTAAGGATCGGAACAAATCCCTTTCACGCTTTTTGTCATTGTAACTATGAGAGAAATTCGCTAGTAACAGCGACATCAATCTGATCATTTTTATGACAGTACATAACTCTAAGACAGAAAAATAACAATAAAAAAGACAATCTATCATACAGACGAAGTCCACAGATTTGCTTTAACCTCTTAGGAAAGATGGAGTCTACTTAGGTGTCATGAGGCGTGAGTGGGTACATGAGGACGCCGGCGTCGGCGTCTTGATTATACATACAAAAAAAAAAAATATATATATATATATATATATATACAATATATATATATATATAGTATATACATACATATATATATACATATATATAAATATATATATATGTATATATACATATATGTATATTCATATATATATACATATATATACATATATATAAATATATATATATACATATATGTATATTCATATATATATATATATATATATATATATATATATATATATATGTAGTTGTACATGAATTACCCCCTGAGTCTGTGAATTGGTTTGATCATGATTTGTGTTCATTGTTACTCGGAGTAAAAGAACGAGTAATAGAGCAGTGACTTTATATTTCATAATGCGGGTAGTGTGATGAATCGTACATATGGCAGCTGATACTGCGATTGAGAATTCGACTCGTACTGAAGTGGTTAAACGCATAAAACGCTACTATATTTATTGACATAGTCCTTTGTTCATACCAATAATGGAGAAACTCTCTTGTGGGAGGGTCGGTGGTGGAGAGCTCGAGATTACAGCTTGGGAAGGTGTAGGAGACCTAGAGGGTCATACACTGGGCCATCGACTCTTTCATACCACATTGTGGGAGTGGTGATTCGAACCAGTTGTGTGAAGCAAGTAATCTTGTGTCGACACTTGCTTCAAAGCGGTTGACAAACTACATTACAGTATGAGGGAAGTGAGGTAATTTTTGGTGATTTGCAGTGACGCATAGAATAATTCTATCTGCCGTTCACAGATGGCGCATGCGAGTTACCAAAGCGGATTCGTAGAAAATAAGAGAGTAGACCAATGACTATGACACCTCCCACCGGATGTCCAGCAATGGAAATGAAGTTGGGCTAATACATTCAGTCACTGGGGAACATTCTGACATCTGCTCTTCTTGACAGGGCATCCGCAAGTATATTGTCATCCCCTTTGATGTGGACCATACGGAAGTTGAAAGCTTGAAGGACGAGGGCCCACCTGAAGGCACGTTGATTGGTGATTCATACCTTTTCGATGAAAATGAGGGGACTGTGGATTAGTAACAATGTAAACTAGTGCCCCATGTCCTGGATAGCTCAGTTATCACTCGAAGTTCTTAAAGTTGGAGACTATGACTAGGGTATCCTTTTTCACGGCAGAATAATAACAGTTCCGGTGAATAATAATAGACAGGATGTAGTGCCTGGGTGATATTAATACTCTGAAAGAGAGCACCCCTATTCCATATATGCATGTATATATGTATATATATCACACAATCTATGACCGTCGCGCAGAGGATTCGAACCACCGCCTATAGACCCATGAGAGTCCACAGCACACGCCTTTGACCACTCGACCACAGTTCGAATCCTCTGCGCGACGGTCATAGATTGTGTGATTGATGTCGCTGTCCACTAGCGAATTATTCAAATATGTATATATATATATATTTATATGTGTGTGTGTGTGTGTGTGTGTGTGTGTGTGTGTGTGTGTGTGTGTATTCACTTGGTCTTTGGATCACGTGTTGGACTCGTGATCGACAGCTATTTCTCTCCTGGAAGAGAGCTCAGAGCTCGTAGGTCCGATCTATGGGTAATGCTATGACCTTGCACACACACACACCCCCAACTCCCCGCCCACGAGAGTTGGAGTAACACCCCTCAGCGCTGCGATACTGATATATTATTTCAGCCCCGGGCGAGGATCGAACCCGGACCTCCGTAGTGGCAGGCCAGAGCTCTAACCACAGCGCCATGTGTGTGTGTGTGTGTGTGTGTGTGTGTGTGTGTGTGTGTGTGTGTGTGTGTGTGTGTGTGTGTGTGTGTGTGTGTGTGTGTGTGTGTGTGTGTGTGTGTAGGTATACACACACACACACACACACAGAGACAAGCGAGCCTCCAGACTAACAACACGTAAAATTTGAGCTCCCAAGACACACATTAAAAGTGGAACGTCTCAACAGTGTTACATTAGCAGTGTTAAATGGGAAGGGGAGTGCTCATGGATACCTGAGATGGTTAGATTAGAAAGGAAATAATGAGTATTGGAGTAAAATGGAAGATAATGATGACAGGCCAGAGAAGCCCCATGGTGACGGAGCGTGGAACCATAACGTAAACACGTATCCAGAGTGAAGCATAATGTAAATATGAGTTTCAGATCGCCTCGGGGTACTTTTATTTATTTTCTTTCTTTCTTTCTTTCTTTCTTTCTTTAGATATTGGCGATGAGGGTAATTTTTCTGGATTCGGTGGGCTTGAAAAAAGATTTTTTAGTAGAATTATAGACATAGAAAGGAAAATGAGACTTATGAATGAATCATGGAAGCAACAGACTGACGATCTATGGAGGGCGAAACAAGAAATAAATAAAGAAGTGAGTGCCTTAAAAAAGTAAATACTGAAATAAAGGAAGAAGTGCACAAAAAAAAATGGCCGAGTTACAATTTGAAAATGAGATGTTAAAAAATAATGATAACACTAATAGTGCGACCATAAAAAGGAGATAAATGAACAATTAAAGGTACATACATACATACATACATACATACATACATACATACATACATACATACATACATACATATACCAAAGGATTTTTCCAATTACGCGGGGGACAGTCAAAAAGAAAAAGGCATAGAAACCACTCCCACCCATTCCATCACCTACATACTCCACTCCCCTCTACCCTCCTCCCTTCATCTCATCTTGGCACCTCCTGGATTACGGATCATCACTGCATCCTGTCCAATGCCCTGGGTCAGAAGCAGTGTCCCAAGACACAGCACATCGACAGCAAGGCCGCTTCATTAATTCGGCGACCCCCCTTTCCGCCCCCTCATGAAGAAAAGGGGAACACGGGGAGAAATCCCTTCGGGCTGCGTCAATTTATTTCTCATACATACTTCACCACCCCCCATCCCCCATCCACTCCCCCTCATGCATCACAACATCATCCATACACAACCCTTCTCCATTCACCCCTATCTTCTGTCCTCTCCCGTCCTTCCTCAACAGACATTCCTCTATTTCGTAATGCCCCTTTTACCCCATCCATCCATCTCATCCTAGGACGCCCCCTCATATTCACCTCTGCCCTGCACACCTCTTTTACTAATCTTTCTTCACTCATTCTTTCCATGTGTCCAAACCATCCCAATACTTTTTCATCAATCCTATCTCCCAACTCCCTTTCCACCCCTGTTCTCCTCCTCACCTCCTTATTTCTCACTCTATCTAGTCTAGTAACCCCCTATCATACTTCTCAGACACTTCATCTCAAACACAATTAAAATCCTTCTCTCTTCTCCTCCTATGTCCCATGTTTCTGCCCCGTGCAGTGCTGTCGGCACAATCACTCCTTCATATAACCACCAAGGCATTTACTCGCTTCTCTCAATCTACATTCTACCTCCACCCCCACTCCTCCCTTTCCTGCCACATTCGCACCCAAGTATCTAAGACTATCCACTTCATCCATTCTCTCTCCCTTAATACTCACTTCCACCCTGTTGTCATTTTCTCCCCTTTTACATCTCATCAGCTTCCTTCTTTCACACACCTTCTCAAACTCTGTCACTAATTTCCTCAATCCCTCCTCTGATCCTGCTACAAGCGCAGTGTCGTCGGCAAACAACAGCTGGCTTATTTCCCAATTTTCTCCATTTTCTCTAACCATCTCCAATCCCTGACCCACTACCCTTGCATTCAACTCTCGCACCATCCCATCCATGTATAGATTGAACAACCAGGGCGACATAATACATCTCTGACGAAGTCCCACCTTTACCTCAAACCATTCACTCTCTCCATTTCTAATCCTAACACAAGCTCTACTACTCTCGTAAAAACTCTTGACTACTCTCAACAGGTTTCCTCCTATCCCATATATCTGCAGTACCTCCCACAATGCCTTCCTGTCTACCCTGTCATAAGCCTTTTACAAATCCATAAAAGCCCAAAAAACATCCTTACCTTTTCCTATAGCTTTCTCACATATCTGTCTTACCACAAAAATCTAATCTACCCAACCCCGAACTGTCCTAAAACCACACTGTTCCTTACCAATTACTCCCTCTGTCCCTCTCCTAATCCTCTCAATCAAGACCCTCCCATAAGCTTTCACAACTACACTCAACAAGCTGATCCCTCTGAAACTACCACACTTGTCCCCCTTTTCCTTGTAAAGCGGAAGTATACAGGCACTCTCCAGTCCTCCGGCACTCTATCCTCTCTTAAACAGACATTAAATAACCTCACCAGCCAGTCCACCATTAATGTACCTCCTTTCTTCAGACATTCTGCATGACATCCATCCAACCCAGGTGACTTACCTGCTCTCATCATCTTAACAGCTGCTTTCACTTCATCATTCCCTATTTCTCCTCCATTTTCCTCACTCATCACTCTCATTTCTTAGCGCTTCCCACTGCAACTACCTTTCCCTCCTTATCCTCCTTCACATTTAGCAGCTCCCTAAAATACTCTGCCTACCTTCCTCTCACTGCCTTCTCTTCCATTATCTTCTCCCCATCTGCACCTTCTACTTTTTCTTTTCTATTTGATTCGCCTCCTCTTCCTCTTTTAATTTGTTTCTAAAACATCTTTTCATTACTTTCAAAATTTCCTGTCATACTCTTATCCCATTTCACATCTGCTCTCCTCTTTGCTTCCTTTATCTTATGCTTAACTTCTCTTTACTTTGTATCTCTCATACGATTCCCTTGTCCTAATTTGTAGCCAATCTATGAATGCCTGCTTCTTCTCTTCTACACCCTTCTTTGCTTCCTCCCACCCTCCTTGTTCACACACACCATCTTTGCACACCTTGTGACTCCCTCCTTGAACCATCCCCATTCCTCCTCCACTCCTAGTTCTACTCTATCCTTCACTCCCTCCTACTCCTCTCTCCGCTTCTTCTTATACTCATTCTCCTTTTCTTTCTCATTTAAGCAGTTCACTCTAAGTACCTCCCTACCTTCTGCCCTTTTCCTCTTTCTCCACCTATTCTCCACTCTCAATTTACCTTCCACCAGAAAATGATCTGATATTCCCCCACTCTCTCTCCTTAGAACATGTACATCCTTAACTCTTCCTACCATACTCCTGGTTACCACTATATAGTCCATTAACGCTCTATCTGCCACCCTTCCATCCACCACCCTCTCCCATGTGTACTTATGCTTGACTTTCTTCCTAAACACTGTATTTGCTATCATCAACTCTCTTTCAAGACACATCTCCACCATCAGTTCTCCACTACGATTTTTACCTGGAACTCCATATTTCCCAATCACTCCGTCTATTGGTCCGTTTCCTACCCTAGCATTAAGGTCTCCCAAAACAAAAGGATTGTAAAGGCGGAGCATGCCAAAAGGAGACCTTTTGGTCCATATCTAGTTCGGATAAAAAATCATGATGATGATGATGATGATGATGATGATGATGATGATGATGATGATGATGATGATGATGATGATGATGATGATGATGATGATGATGATGATGATGATGATGATGATGATGATGATGATGATGATGATGATGATGATGATGATGATGACGACAACAACAACAACAACAACAGCAGCAACAACAACAACAACAACAACAACAACAACAACAACAACAACAACAACAACAACAACAACAACAACAACAACAACAACAACAACAACAACAACAACAACAACAACAACAACAACAACAACAACAACAATAATAATAATAATAATAATAATAATAATAATAATAATAATAATAATAATAATAATAATAATAATAATAATAATAATAATAATAATAATAATAATAATAATAATAATAAATAAATAAATAAATGAATAAATAAAAAATATAATAATGTAAATAAGAAATAGAATACATAAATAAATGCATAGGTATAGTTAAATAATAAACAAAGAGGTAAATAGTAAACGATAATAAATTGACATAAAAATAGTAATGAATGAGAATCAAGAAAATAAATAATAAACAAACAGACAAATGATAACAAAACAAATAAACAAATAACATAAATGATAATCATTACAGCATCTTGCTTAGGTGTTTATCTAAATGATTCTTAAAGCTTCGAGCTGAACTACATTGCACTGCCTCTGTAGGAAGTTTATTCCATTCATTAACTATACGGTTGGCGAAGTTGTTTCTACCCAGTTCCAAATTAAATCTATTTCCGGACAGTTTGAGACCATTGTTTCTTGTTCGAGTCTCATTCAGTGTGAAAATTTTGTCACATTTGATGTTGTCAATTCCCTTTAGAATCTTAAAGACCAGTATCAAGTCACCTCTGAGTCTACACCTTTTTAGGGAAAACAGATTCATATATTTTAGTCGATTTTCGTATGATTTATTTTTTATATTTGGAATCAATTTTGTGGCTCGCCGTTGTACAACTACATTGACTTTTCTCCCTACTCTCTCTATGCACTCATTTAAATCTGCCCAAAAAGCCTCCCTTTCCTCTACGCTCGTCTCACTACCAGGCCCATACGCACTTACAAAAACCCACATCTCCCTTCCCAGCTTCACCTTCATCCACATCAACTTTGAAGAAACCTCCTTCAACTCCACTACACACTTACCTATCACTTCACTTACTAGTATAGCCATCCCTTCTCTCCCTCGTCCCCTCTTCACTCCTGAGAACCTCACAGCTACACTCCCAAACTCACACTCGCCCCACCCTTTCAATTTAGTTTCACATTCATCTGTCTTCTCACAAACATACTGCCTATCTCTTCCCCTTTAATCTCATCTGTACTGTTGCTTGGCAACATTGAAATTAACCAGAGATTCAGGCTCACA
>NC_134803.1:21142053-21147053 GCF_046742065.1 Oratosquilla oratoria | reverse complement strand
GTGCTGGCTTTGAGTGAAACTAGAATGAAAGGGAAGGGTGAATGTGAGTTTGGGAGTGTAGCTGGAAGGTAATCAGGAGTGAAGAGGGGACGAGAGAGAGAAGGGGTGGCTATACTAGTAAGTGAAGAGATAAGTAAGCATGTAGTGGAGTGGAAGGAGGCTTCATCAAGGTTGATGTGGATGAAGGTGAAGCTGGGAAGGGAGATGTGGGTTTTTGTAAGTGCGTATGGGCCTGGTAGTAAGAAGAGCGTAGAGGAAAGGGAGGGTTTTTGGGTAGATATAAATAAGTGCATAGAGGGATTAGGGAAAAATGTCAATGTAGTTGTATTGGGAGACCTTAATGCTAGGGTAGGAAACGAACCAATAGACGGAGTGATTGGGAAGTATGGAGTTCCAGGTAAAAATCGTAGTGGAGAATTAATGGTGGAGATGTGTCTTGAAAGAGAGTTGATGATAGCAAATACAGAGTTTAAGAAGAAAGCAAGCATAAGTACACATGGGAGAGGGTGGTGGATGGAAGGGTGGCAGATAGAGCGTTAATGGACTATATAGTGGTGACCAGGAGTATGGTAGGAAGAGTTAAGGATGTACATGTTCTAAGGGAAGAGAGTGGGGGAATATCAGATCATTTTCTGGTGGAAGGTAAATTGAGAGTGGAGAATAGGTGGAGAAAGAGGAAAAGGGCAGAAGGTAGGGAGGTACTTAGAGTGAACTGCTTAAATGAGAAAGAAAAGGAGAATGAGTATAAGAAGAAGCTGAGAGAGGAGTGGGAGGGAGTAAAGAACTAGGAGTGGAGGAGGAATGAGGATGGCTCAAGGAGGGAGTCATAAGGTTTACAAAGATGGTGTTGGAACAAGGAGGGTGGGAGGAAATAGAAAGAAGGGTAGTGAGTGGTGGGATCAGGAAGCAAAGAAGGGTGTAGAAGAGAAGAATCAGGCATTCATAGTTTAGTTACAAATTAGGACGAGGGAATTGTATGAGAGGTACAAGGTGAAGAGAAGGGAAGTTAAGCATAAAATAAAGGAAGCAAAGAGGAGAGCAGGTGTGAAATGGGGTAAGAGTATGACAGAAAATTTTGGAAGTTAAAAAAAGATGTTTAAAAAAGAAATTAAAAGAGGAAGAGGAGGCAAATCAAGTAGAAAAGAGGGGGTAAAAGGTGCAGATGGAGAGATGATAATGGAAGAGAAGGCAGTGAGAGGAAGGTGGGCAGAGTATTTTAGGAAGTTGCTAGATGTGAAGGAAGATAAGGAGGGAAAGGTAGTTGCAGTGGGAAGCGCTAAGAAAATGAGATTCATGAGTGAGGAAAATGGAGGAGAAATAGGGAAGGATGAAGTGAAAGCAGCTGTTTAGATGATGAGAGCAGGTAAGTCACCTGGGTTGGATGGATTCCATACAGAATGTCTGAAGAAAGGAGGTACAGTTATGGTGGACTGGCTGGTGAGGTTATTTAATGTTTGTTTAAGAGAGGGTAGACTGGAGGAGTGCCTATATCGTTCCACTTTACAAGGGAAACAGAGGGAGCAAATGGTGAGGAACAGTGTGGTTTTAGGCTAGGTAGGGGTTGTGTAGATCAGATTTTTGTGGTAAGACAGATATGTGAGAAAGCTATAGGAAAAGGTAAGGATGTTTTTTGGGTTTTTATGGATCTGGAAAGGGCTTACGACAGGGTAGACAGGAAGGCACTGTGGGAGGTACTGCAGATATATGGGATAGGTGGAAACCTGTTAAGAGTAGTCAAGAGTTTATACGAGAGTAGTAGAGCTTGTGTTAGGATTAGAAATGGAGAGAGTGAATGGTTTGATGTGTTATGTCGCCCTGGCTTTTCAATCTTTACATGGATGGGGTGGTGTGAGAGGTGAATGCAAGGGTAGTGGGTCAAGGGTTGGATAGAGTTAAAGAAAATGGAGAAAAATGGGAAATAAGCCAGTTGTTGTTTGCTGACGACACTGCGCTTGTAGCAGGATTAGAGGAGGGATTGAGGAAGTCAGTGACAGAGTTTGATAAGGTGTGTCAAAGAAAGAAGCTGAAGATAAATGTGGGCAAAAGTAAGGTGATAAGATATACGAGGGGAGGGAGTGACAGCAGGCTGGAAGTGAGCATTGAGAGAGACTGGAGGAAGTGGATAGTTTTAGATACTTGGGTGCGAATGTGGCAGGAAAGGGAGGAGTGGGGGTGGAGGTAGAATGTAGATTGAGAGAAGTGATTAAATGCCTTGGTGGATTAAAAAGTGTAATGAAAAAAAGACATCTAGGAATGGATGATAAGAGGAAGTTATATGAAGGAGTGATTGTGCCAACAGCACTGTATGGGACAGAAACATGGAACATAAGAGAGGAAGAGAGAAGGAGTTTGAATGTGTTTGAGATGAAATGTCTGAGAAGTATGATAGGGGTTACTAGGCTAGATAGAGTGAGAAATGAGGAGGTGAGGAGGAGAACAGGGATGGAAAGGGAGCTGGGAGATAGGGTTGATGAAAGAGTATTAGGATGGTTTGGACACATGGAAAGAATGAGTGAAGAAAGATTAGTAAAAGAGGTGTGGAAGACAGCGGTGGATAGAGTGAACATGAGGGGGCGACCTAGGATGAGATGGATGGATGGGGTGAAAGGGGCATTGCAAAAGAGAGGAATGTCTGTTGAGGAAAGACGGGAGAGGACAGAAGATAGGGATGAATGGAGAAGGATTGTGTATGGATGATGTTGTGATGCATGAGGGGGAGTGGGTGGGGAATGGTTGGTGAGGAAGTATGTATGAGAAAAAAAATTGACGCAGCCCGAAAGGATTTCTCCCTGTCTTCTCCTTTTCTGCATGAGGGGACGGAGATGGGGGCACGCCGAATTTATGAAGCGGCCTTGCGACACTGCTTCTGACCTAGGGCAGTGGACAGGATGCAGGGATGACCGCCATCCAGGAGATGCCAAGATGAGAGGGAGGGAGGAGGGTGGAGGGGAGTGGAATATGTAGGGAATGGAATGGGTGGGAGTGGTTTCAATACCTTTTTCTTTTTGGCTAACCCCCCCCCCCCCCGTGTAAAGGGGGAAAAGCCTTCGGCATATGTATGTATTTTATTCTATTCTATTTTATTTCAATTTATTTAATTTTATTCTATTTTATTTATATATTTTTTACTTTGTTTTATTCTATTTTATTTTATTTTATTTTGTTTTATTTTGTTTTATTTTGTTTTATTTTATTTTGTTTTATTTTGTTTTATTTTGTTTTATTTTATTTTATTCTGTTTATTTATTTTATTTATTATCATTTTTATTATATATCAAATTATTTTATCATTAATCTCTTTATGATTTATCATAAATTACTATCATTTATCTGTTTATCTATTATTATTTGTAATCTATTTATCCCTTTCTATTTATTTATTTATTCTATTTATCTATTTTTTCGCATCCGACCTAGATATGGACCAAAAAGTTCTCCTATCGGCATGCTCTTCCTTTTGCATATATGTATGAGTGTATGTATAAGTGTTTTCAGGGATGGAATGGGTGGGAATGATTTTATGCCTTTTCCTTTTTGGCTACCTCCCTAGTCAGGGGGAAAAAGCCTTGGTATATGTATGTATGTATGTATGTATGTATGTATGTATGTATGTATGTATGTATGTATGTATGTATGTATGTATGTATGTATGTATGTATGTATGTATGTATGTATGTATGTATGTATGTATGTATGTATGTATGTATGTATGAGTGTATGTATGTATGTATGTATGTATGTATGTATGTATGTATGTATGTATGTATGTATGTATGTATGTATGTGTGTATGTATGTATGTATGTACAGTATGTATGTATGTATGTATGTATGTATGTATGTATGTATGTATGTATGTATGTATGTATGTGTGTGTGTGTGTGTGTGTGTATGTATGTATGTATGTATGTATGTATGTATGTATGTATGTATGTATGTATGTATGTATGTATGTATAGGTAAAATGCCTGAATCAATAATAGTAAATAGACTCAGAGAACACATCGAGAGACATAATTTAATTCGTGATACACAGCATGTTTTCTCCAAGGATAAGTCATGTGTGACTAATCTTCTATCCTTTTACACTAAAGTATATAAGGCGTCAGATAACAATGGTAATTACGATGTGATTTACCTTGACTTTAACAAAGCGTTCGACAAGGTGCCACACCAGAGAATACTAAATCAAATCAAAGCCCATGGCATAGGAGGAAAAGTGTTAGAATGGATTAGAACTTGGATCAGTAACAGAAAACAGCGGGTCATCATAAACGGAGTAAAATCCAGGTGGGTCAATGTTACTAGTGGAGTTCCCCAGGGCTCAGTTATGTATATAAACGACTTAGACGATAGGATAAATAGTGATTTTAGTAAGTTCGAGGATGACACGAAAATAGGATGCCTAATTATGTCAGGAGACGACGCAGAGATTCTGCAGGATGATCTTAACAAATTGTTCACATGGTCAGTGAAATGGCAAATGACCTTCAATATTTCTAAGTGTAGCGTGTCAGACGTAGGGCTACACAACCCCGAAAATAGATACAGCTTAGATAACACGCTTTTAGAGAAAAGTGAGTGCGAAGGAAACTTGGGAGTTCTAGGGACTTCGGACGTTAAAACCAGGAAACAGTGCATTAGTGCCAGGAATAAAGCTTACTGAGCATTAGGTTTCATTGCCAGGACGGTAACGAATAGAAGTGCAGAGGTAATTATCAAACTCTATCTAGCGATGATTAGATCCATCCTTGACTATGCGGTACAGTTTTGGTCTCCGTCCTATAGAATGGATATCAATTCACTAGAATTAGTAAGAGAAGAATGACCAAAATGAAACATGGGCTCAGAAATTTGCCTTACGAGGAGAGGCTTAGGCACCTTAACTTACACTCTCTGGAAAGACGCAGAGTGCGGGGTGATCTAAGAGGTCTCCAAGTGGATCAAAGGCTTTAACAAGGATGAAGCAAACAAGGTCATCATATTAAAACAGCAGGGAAG
>NC_134803.1:21092053-21137053 GCF_046742065.1 Oratosquilla oratoria | reverse complement strand
GAGTTTCTCAAAATTTGTTTTGTTGTACATTAGTCTTCCTTTTCTATGTTTCTCATTTCTTCTTAAGTCCATTTGCTCTTTTAGTTTGACTTCTATTAGTACATGGTCACTCTTTCCTATTGGAGTTTTGTAATCAATTCTGTCCACAATGTCAGGTTCTGACGTAAGGATTAAATCCAGTCTCGATGATTCCTCATTGTTTCTATATCTGGTATTTTATTCTATCCACTGAGTCAATGTGTATCCAATGGTCATATTGAGTAGAATGTTTCCTCAGAGGTCTTCTCCACCCTTCACTGTCATCTCTTCCCAATATATTTCTTTTGAATTAAAATCACCCATAAATACTACATTTCCTCTTTCCTTCAGTATATTAGTTAGTTCATATTTTGTATCTTCCAACAGTTTGGAATGATCGCTTTTTGTCCCGGACTGTTTTGGGCGGCACATACACTACTACAAATTTTCTACTTTTCATGTAATTGCTTTCAACTTTTATCATAACTGATTCTACATTGTTTTTTTCCTTCTCTTATCTTTGTCACATTTAAGTCTTTCCTAGTCAAAAATGACACTCCCCCACCCTGTTTTTTCTTTCTTCTCTTCGTCCAATAGTTGTATAGACCTTGTCCCACAGTATTTGGTGGTAGAGTGTGTGTGTGTGTGTGTGTGTGTGTGTGTGTGTGTGTGTGTGTGTGTGTGTGTGTGTGTGTGTGTGTGTGTGTGTGTATTCACCACGGATCTGCTGCAGCCTCTTATCGAGACAGCCAGACACCATCCTACGGCAGCGAGCTCAGAGCTCATTATTAGCCGATCTCTGGGTAGGTCTAAGACCACTCACACATCACACACCGGGAATGCAAGGTCACAACTCCTTGACTAACATCCCGTACCTACTCGCTGCTAGGTGAACAGGGGCTACACGTGAAAGGAGACAAACCCAACTTATCTCCGCCCGGCCGGGGAATCGAACCCCGGTTCTCTGACTTGTGAGGCCAGTGCTTTACCATTCCGCCACCGAGCCGTGTGTGTGTGTGTGTGTGTGTGTGTGTGTGTGTGTGTGTGTGTGTGTGTGTGTGTGTGTTTTTGTCTATATATATATATATATATATATTTATATATATAAATATGTATATATATACATATATATGCATGCAAGTATATATATATATATTTATATATATATTATATATATATGTGTATATACACACACACACACACACACATATTATATAATATATATATATATATATATATATATATATATATATATATATATATATATATACACATACATATATATCACTTAGACTAAATGTAGTAGCACATTTGTAAATAATAATCACGAAGAAGCCACAGTCGGAATAAAAGGAAACTTAGAAGAAAGTATAACTTCTATATTTCGTCTAATAGATTTAGCCCTCTTCAAGAAACTACAGATTACAAGAATTTGTAAAGACATAAGGACAATGGTCCCCAGACATAATCTCACGGCTAGCTGTGAGCTGTTTGATTCAGAATTATTACCCTCCTGACCCCGCTCCCCTTCTGACCTCACAACCTCCATCCACACACCTCCTCACCTCTGACTCCGCCCTGCGTGACGGACTGTCCGGTTCTAGCTCTGCGTGTTCCCCTTCTACTCGCATCTCAATTGTACTTATGTCTCTGCAAATTCTTGTAATATATATTTTCCTGAAGAGGGCTATAGCTATTAGCCGAAATATAGTAGTCATAGAAGGGGATGAGGAAAGTGGGGGGGGGGACTCAGGTTACATGCCCTTGAAATGGTTGGGTTGAGGGAGGACAGTGGGTGATATTTTGTCCAACCGCTCTTGACATAATTTTGTTGACCGCTAACTTGGTAATACAATCTGGGGGCCACTGACCTTTAGAGGTATTAAAGTTAGGATAATGTTTTATTAGAGAAGATTCTACAATTTTTCTTCGATAGCTACAGTGTGATTTACAAATAATTGATGCATTATCCCAATCTAATCTATGGTCTTTTTGGCTGGCATGAAGGAACACAGCGGAGTTAACTTGTCCATATTTTATGGAGATTTTATGTTCCTTTAATCTCGTGGACAAATTCCTGCCAGTTTGGCCCCAGTAAACATCAACACAATCTTTACAAGGCAATTTATATACCCCGGAGTTTTGGTCTACATCATCCCTCCGGTGTACATTAACTACCTTTCTAAAAATGCTGTTTGGATAGTTGTAAATAAATTTGATTTGATTATTAGGTAGAAGTTTGGAGACCGAGTTGATAGAATTATTAAATGGTATATATATATATATATATATATATATATATATATATATATATATTGACACACACACAAACACACACACACACATACATATATATGTATATATATATATATATATATATATATATATATATATATATGATGAAGGTGGAAAAAGAAGTCATGGGTCTAGTTCCGAGTTTCTGAGTTTATTCCTGACCTGTTTCGCTCTATGCTTCTTCACATTCCTCTGAAGAATCATAGAGCGAAACCGGTCAGGAATAATCTCAGAAACTCGGAACTAGACCCTTGGCTTCTTTTTCTACCTTCATCAACTCGTCACAATGTCCCAGCATACACATATATATATATATCAGTATATATATGTGTATATATACAGTATATATATATATGTATATATATGTATATATATATGTATATACATATATATACATATATATATGTATATACATATATATACATATATATATGTATATACATATATATACATATATATATGTATATACATATATATACATATATATATGTATATATATATACCGAGTGCCCAAGCCACAACAAAGTTAGAATGGGGTTATAGAAACGCATCAGATTATTGGTATGCCGAAAGACAGAGGACAGTGTTAACCATTTAATATTTCAGTATAAAATTTAATCAAATAGACAAAATAAACTAACAAAATAATAATAATATTAATCCTAACTCATAATACGTACAAAATAAATAGTGAATGAGATATGTAGAAAATATAGAACGGATAAGACTAAAACCTGGCACGTCGAGTCGTCTGTTGTCCAAGCGATAAAGATTACAATCCAGAAGCGAGTCTCTTGAGTCTTGGGAATGCCTAGCTTATATAGTAGATCTAGGCTGACGTCCTGGCCAGTGATTGGCTGAGGACGGTTGGTTAGGCCGAACTGCCGAACTATTGCTTTGCTGCGGAGCAACCCAACTGTAGGAGGGGGAGAAGGTTGACTGCTTGTTCCTTCAAAGTAGGAAGATAGTGGTAGTTGGAAGGGTGTCATTCAGGTGAATGGGTACCATGACACCCGGATGGGGTATCGTGTCACTTGGCTAGGGGTAGTATCGTGACCCCCCCCCCACACACACACACACCGAAGACCTCCGAAGGGGAACACGAGGGAGGTTAGCTGACTGGAGCCCGGGAGAGAGTATCTGCTATGATGTTGCCAGGCCTTTTTTATGGTGGATATCTAGATGGTACTCTTGTAAGATTAGAGCCCGACGAAGAATATCCTGATTCTGCGGCTTTGCTTTCTGAATGAAAGCGAGAGGGTTATGGTCGGTGAATATCTTGATGGGTGCTACTGATGACTGGAGGTAACACCGGAACTTCTTGATTACCATGACGAGGGATAGGGCTTCCTTCTCTATGGTGGAGTAGCTCTCTTGTTGTTTGTTGAGCTTCGCTGAGAAGGAGGCCACAGGATGGAGAATGATGGAGGTAGGATCAGGTTGGAGCAACACTTCCTCCACTCCAGCTCCACTGGCATCTATATGCAGGTGGAATGGTAGATTGTAGTTAGGAGTCTTGAGCACAGGCTCGGAAGTCAGGAATTATTTGATGTTCTCGAAAGATGTCTGGCAGTATGGGGACCACTGGAAGGATTTGGCGGAGCTGGTCAGGTCGGTAAGGGGACCCGTGATAAGCGGAGATAATATCCGGCCATCTCAAGGAACCTCATCACCTCCTTCCTTGTCCTTGGTGTAGGGAAGGCTAAGATCGCTTCCACGTTGGCTTTCTTGGGCCGCACCGAACCACTACCTACGGTGTGGCCTAGGTAACTCACGGTCCCCCGAGCAAAAATGGATTTCTGGAAGTTGATTACCAAGCCCGCCTCCTTCAGTCGGGCCAAGTGGTCTTCCCAGTTGTCAGCTACCACCACCACATCGTTGAGATACGCTCCTACTCCAGGTAGACCTTGGATGACAGCATTAGTTCACCTCTGGAATGTAGCAGGGGCATTAGTAAATCCAAACGCCATCACTCTGTATTGGTACAGACCAAAAGGGGTTACGAAGGCAGAGATGGCTTTCGCTTCGTGGGTTAAGGCTACTTGATAGTAGCCTTTAAACAAGTCTATAGCAGATATGAAAGGGGCATCACCTATCATATCTAGTAACTGTTCAATGGGGGGCAATGGGTATGCATCCCAGACGGTGACATTGTTTATTTTACGATAGTCCGTACACATACGAAATTAATTATCTGCCTTTGGTACTAAAGGGCAGGGTGAAGCCCAAGGGGAATGGCTAGGTTCTGCCAAACCATGATCTAGGAGATACTGGACTCTCTTTTTTAAGGATTTCAGTCTTTTCGGGGTTTAGGAGATATGAACGTTGTCTAATGGGAACTTGATTTGGATCTTTTAACTGAATGTTATGTTGGAAAACATTGCATAAGCCTGGGTGGTCTAGGGTAACTTCTGGAAACCGTTTTATGACACTGATTAATCGAGTTTTTTGACTTGGGTGAAGCCCAAAGAGATATTTATCCAGGTGGTGCAAAGCTTTTCTATTGGAGAAGGCACTGTTGGGCAGGGGGAAATCTGTAGTTGGGGTGCCTTTGTCCTTCGGCAATGGTACAGGATTTACAATAGATATGGGCACGGTCTTGGTACCCTCCTCTGGTGGTCTGGAAAGGTAACGTTTGATCAGATTTACGTGTACCAGCTGCTGTTTTTTCCTTCCGTCAGGACTTTCCATTATATAATTCAAAGGTCCATGTTGTTCTAGGATCTTATATGGACCAAAGATTTTTTTTTTTTTTTTTTTATGAAAAGGGTTAGTTGATAGAGGGAGAAAGGCTAACACCATATCTCCTACCTTCAAAGTTCTTACTTTGGAGGTTTTATCATACTCCAACTTACTCATTTTCTGGAACTGGGAAAAATAGGCCTTGGACAAGGTTCTCACCTACTGCAATTTACTTCTCAAATTCTGGATATATGTATAAACATTCGTTTTCTCCTAATTAGATTTAAACCATTGTTCTTTGAATAAAGTCAAGGGCCCTCTAAAGGATCGCCCGTATAATAATTCAAAGGGTGAGAACCCCATGGCCTTATGGTTAGCTTCTCTGACGGAGAAGAGAATCCAATCGAGATTAGAGTCCCAACTGGATCCTGTATCTAGGCAATATTTGCGCAGTATGGCTTTCAGCGATTGATGGTCCTGCGAAACCATCATGAGCTAATTTCAATACACTGCTTCTGACTGAGCGAGGAAGTACAATTTGGTGTTTTCTGCCCATGTCTGTAGCTTATTATAGGTCTGTATACTCTCATCAAATTTCCATCTTGAAAACAGAAGCAAGAGATGGTGTCTATGTCTGCTTTGGTTTTGGCTATGTGTAGTAAGTAGGAGAGTATATCATCCTTTTGTTGACCCTGGATGAGTTCATCCTTGGTTAGGGTCTTATTGATTAAATCCTCCTTACCAAAGGATAGAGGAGAGTTGGGTAAAGACTTGAGTAAGGGTGAGGAATTTGAGGGTGGAGAAGAAGACGTTACCTTACTTTGGGATCGAGTTACAACACAGGCAGGAAACAGGGGGTTACAAAGAGACTAAGAGAACATAAGAACGATCTACGACATCACAGAACTTCAAATTTTCTGGTAGTGCACGTAGACACGCACGGACATTTACCAGAATGGGAGGAGGCACGCCCTATCTGGACCGGGCTAGAGAGAAAAATGAGAAAGCTGGTCGAGTCCGCATGCATAACATTGGGAAAGGTCAACAACGACAGAGAAGGATTCGTCAATTTGTCATTTGCAGCCGCCAGATTGGTTATGGAGGAGGGAGTATCGGGCCAATCAGCATGTGACATTCTGAGACGTCCAGCCGAATGAGCCATAAGGAGAGTATATACACTGTTCACACACGTTGTCTGTCACTGATGACTGATTGCCCAACCAACTGCCGTGCAGTGAAGACGTACCGCCGAAGCTCCGATTACAAAATTCCCGATACCCGAGCTATTCTCGATTTCTTCCGAGATCTCGCTCTGTCGGACGATTCATGTCCCCCTTAACTCTGCTGTAGACAACCATAGCCCCTGCGATCTGTAAAACTTGGTTGTTCTGCAGTAGAGGGGGGAAACCTCCCTCCCGGTCTCGTGCCTCTTGTAGCACAACCGGCATAGGCACGCGTGCTTGACCAGTCATCACCAGAGACTGAACCTGACTCCCCCACTCTCCCGTATCGAGCATCACCTCCCACGTCGAGATTTCAGCCCCCGTTTTACGGCTCGCGCAATGTCAGTGTATGCCTACGTTTTGCACTCTTTCCGCTAACCCGTTCGATTAACCCCATCGCCCCCGCCACCCACCCCTACAACAATCGCTTGACAATCACCACCCCTTTACCCAACACGTATAACACAAACAAAAACACTAGGACACAAGGACGCTTAACCCATTGCGCTCGACGCAATGGGTCGAGTCAGGATCCGGGACTCGCGTTCCAACACTAACCGACAATCACGAACCAAGGAATTATGGGACGCTCTAGCCAAACAAAACATATACATACATAAACTCATACCCCAACACAACGCATTTCTTCTTCTCACAGACGACACAAGCACTGAAACACTATGCCAGAAACAAACTAAGGACCAATTCTTAAGCAACGGATTCGACATTCAGGACCCACCAGAAATTAACGCTAATAGAACACTCGTAATCACACAAGTTGACCCACACGTAACAAACCACACACGACAAGAAATCAAAGCGGAAATTGAGAGACTTAACATAAACACTACAGTCACTGAAGTCATCATACTCCCATGCACAAAAACAGTCATAAAGATCAGATTTTAAACAACACAAATGGTGAAAGACTGCCTTCAGAAAGGAATCAAGATGTTCTGCCAATCCTTCCCCACACATGCACTCAGGAAAGACACATACACATACATCCCACAATGTAAATAACTGTTTTTCACTCGACCACACGCGCAAACACTGCCCACACCCATTCCCATACATGGCCTGCTGGAACTGTGCATCAATGGAACACAGAAGGACCGACTGCCACTGTGCAATAACAAAGTGCCTCCTCTGCCAAGGAGACCACCCAGCTATTGCAATGCGGTGCCTCAAGAAAAAGGAAAAGATTAAGGAAATCAACAAACAAACAAATCAACAAACACACACCAATACACAAATATACGCCTCTGCCACCAAGTCAAAACCCGCACTCCTCCCTACACCAACAACCACAACTTCAACTCTTCACCACATGACAACAGTAAACACAGGCATCACACTAGCTACACTTATGGATGCAGTAGAACCAGGCTCATTCCAAAACACACTCAACGCCATATACCAAGCCAACGGTCTCCCTACAGTCATAATCCCTCCACAAGCCATTAACACAACCCTATTAGCAAAGGCAGTTAAAGACCAAACACAACACACCATAACACCTAACAACACACAAATCACAGAACCCATGGAGACAACTGAACAAACACTAAAAAAACCTGCATCACCCACCGAAGACACTAATCCCCCACAAAAACAAAGATCAGCCAACCAAAAACCAAACAACCTGGGACTTCAAATTGTAGCACCAGTAACAAAAGACATACCAGCAGACCCCACATATGATACTCTCAAAACACTCATCAACAACCAAAAACTGAAAATAATATACACATCACCACAGCAGGAAAAAGGCATAATAGAGAAAATGGCCAATAACACAATCAACTTAACCAACTACTCCATAACGATAATAAGCGAAAAGAAATTCAAGAATCTCAAACAAGGATACTTCGACCTCCACAACAAGAACACAGAACACGAACCACACTGGACACACAACGCCGAATAAACAACAACTACACACTTCTACCTCAACATCATGGAACAAATACACATCATACAACACAACATAATACAGTGGACATTCGACAGAAGAAACGAACTCTGTAACATATACAACATAACAACACCAGACATAATACTTTTAAACTCGATAGGTACACCTGACAGACTGAAAATACACAATTACACAGTACACCGACGAAACGACTCTAATCAAGCACAAGCAGGCATAGCAATAGCCATTAAACATAACATTAAACACAAAATACTAGACGACTTTCAGGACAAAATACTAGCAGTCAAAATTGACACAAACCAAGCACCCATAATAATAGCAACTCTATACTTAACCCCCAGACGACCCCTCTTCCCTATAGATGACATACTAAGACTAACAAGAAAAAGACTACCTGTATACATATTAGGAGACATGAACGCCAAACATCACACACTAAGACACAACAATGCGAACACCATAGGAAGACAGATAGCACAACTAATACAGAGAGGACACTTAACACACTTAGGGCCAGACTTCCCCACCTGCATCACACACAACGGATAAGGAACACCAGACATAATACTAACAAACAGACATCATCACTTAAACTACAGAATCACACCAGGACAACTAACTACATCAGACCACATCCCAATACACTTAACACTGGCAACAAAACCCATAACAATACCTACACCAGAAAGATACACATTCCACAAAGCAGACTGGATAGGATTCAAGAACACACTAAACATAGAAAGAACAAAATACGACAGACAAAGACAGAGAATAGCACATAATAAACAATACATTAACGACAAACTCAACACATGGTACACTATGATACAACAAGCCATGGACAAACACATTCCCAAAACAAAACATAAAATTCTACCACACCCAAGACAATCAGATACATTAAAACTACTACAATGGCAATATCAACAGCTACAAACACAAGCACACAATACCGGCACATGGACACCACAAGCAAAACAAGCACTACGTGACATCCAAAATCAACTACTAGAAGAGAACAAACAATACGACGAACACTGGAACAATAAAATACGAAAGATAAACCTACAATACAATGACACCCAATACTTCTGGACACAAATTAAACGACTAACAGGAACACCTACTATCACCACCCCTTACATCATACACAATAACCACAAGATACACAAAGACAAAGAAAAAGAACACATATTCAGACAACACTGGAGAAAGATATTCAGAATCACACCAGCAGAAAACGCAACATTTGACATGGAACACGAAAGAACAATCACAACACAAGTACAAGAAATACAAGACGACACCCCTATCAATTTAGCTGACATGAGACGACTCGACCCAGACAACACACTCACAAAACCCTTTACACTAACTAACGTCAAACAGATAATAAAGAACTTCAAAGACAAGACACCTGGACAATCACAAGTAAACAAAATAATATTAACTAACATTCCAGACTCAACACTACAATTTCTCACAGAAATCTTCAATGAAACATTCAGCATGGGATACTTCCCCGACATATTCAAAACAGCTACACTAACATTCATACCCAATCACGGAAAAAAACTCACAGACATAAACAACTACAACCAATATCACTACTCGAAGTCCCAGGATAAATACTAGAAAAACTTATACTACAAAGACTACTCAAACATTTACACAATAACAACCTAATAAACGAAAACCAACATGTATTCACAAGAGGAAGAGGAACACACACAGCCATAGCCACACTATACGAAACAATAGCCATAAGTCAACGACACAACCACGGATGTAACATAGTATCACGAGACATAACAAAAGCATTTGACAAAATATGGTACACAGGACTTAAATACAAAATACACCAAACACCTCCCAGACATACTAACAAGGATACTCTGCAATTACCTCGACAAACAAGCACAAATACGAATACACCATTATACAGGAAGACCCTTCAACATATACAGTGGAGTCCCCCAAGGAAGCATCCTTTCACTAACACTATTCAACCTCTACACACACGACACCCCCAACCCGACACACGGAGTTACACACGTACAATTTGCAGATGCCTGACACAGATAATCACATACCCAAGCAAAAAAGGCAAAAACATGTTAGCACTAAAAACAAGCAGAACAATAGAAACAAACACTTATGAACAACAATGGAAAATACAAACAAACACAACAAAATTCCAACTACTAAACATATCAACACAGAAACCAGCAGAAATATGGATAGGAGACACACATATACACAAACAAAGAAACAAAAATACTAGAACTAACACTTGGAAACAGAGGTCTACAAACACACACAAATTATAACATGTGCGAAATCAATCGCACGTGATATCATACAAAATCAATGAGTATGGTAATAGGAATCACTGCCCTCCCCCAACATTGTAAATGTATAGATAGATAAATAAGAATAACTAGCCGTCATCCCAATGGGGTAAAAAAATCATACTCATTGAAAGAAAAAAAATGCATACGACATGTAGAAATCAAGACTCCCCACCCCACCATCACAACACAAAAATAAAATGGAAGAAAAAGAATACATACTCCCTAAAAATTCAAAACCTATAAATAGGCAAGAAATAGTCGCATACATTTCTAAAACAAAAATTATAAAAAATAAATAAAACAAAACAAATATATATATATATATATATATATATATAATATCTATATATATATTTATATATGTGTGTGTGTGTGTGTGTGCGTGTGTGTGTGCGTGTGTGTGTGCGTGTGCGTGTGCGTGTGTGTGTGCGTGTGCGTGTGCGTGTGCGTGTGCGTGTGTGTGTGTGTGTGTGTGTGTGTGTGTGTGTGTGTGTAAATGTCTAAAACTAACAAAATAACAGCCAACAACAATCAAAAACAGCTCAAGAAGAAGAACAGACGACCCGATCCTGCGGAAGATGGACCAGCCTTCAACCAACATTAAAATAATAACTAGGCATAGCTTCACAGCACAAAAAGTTAATAATTATATATGACCAAAGTAGCAAGTGGGTCTGCCCCAAATCTATTATAACTCTAAATGGCAAGCTTGTTATGACAAAGCTTCTTGTCGCATTTTTCTCTCTTTCTTAGTGTAATCTTGCCTTCTGTATGTATATATTTGTGAGTGCGTGTGTGCTTGTATACACATATACACAAACACACACACGCATATATATATATATATATTATATATATATATATGTATATATACATATGTATAATATATATATATACATATATATATACATATGTATATGTATATATATATATATATACATATATATATATACACATACATACATATACATATATATATATACATGTATATACATACATATATACATATATGGTTAAATTGAATGGCAAGATTATTATTGCAGTTTTTTATCTGCCTTTTCTTTTTCTCTGAGAACCTTTTTCCCTTCCACGGGAAGTTGTCTCATAATGTCACAATGAATATATATATATATATATATATATATATATATATATATATATATATATATATATATATATATATATATATATATATATATATATAACAAAATACAAAATATGTGTGAGAATTTGGAACTGTTTGGAGATTCCCGCTGAGCTCCAACGAGCACTCAAGGAACCATAGCCACCCTGCCCAAGTCCCTGAGAACGTAACGTGTAAGTCCAATTCAGAATATAGTGATTTGGTGTTGTATCACTTTGTACCATTTTACCCGGAGGTGCCTGGTTCTACCGGTCAAACGCCGTAAAATTTTTGCTGTTGCAGTTATTGAAATGAGCGGTGTACTTTCCTTCCTTCAGCAGCAAAGAAACTGGCAACGATCTTGGGGCATCAAGAATAAGATCATTAATGAAGAGTATACGTTGTCTGTGTCTCACCCAAAAGTAGCATGACGACTTCACATTTAATTCTGGTAATCTTTCACCGAGGAGGGCGTACCCCTCGAAGAAATAAAATCGCCTGGCGGCAGCTAGAATATTTTCTTCAGAACAAAGAGAAAGGAATCAAGGAAAATGGAGATGGGTTCAGCCATATCACTACGAAGGGGGCGTTCCTCACCTGAATGAAATTGCCTGACGACACTTGAATAGATATTAATGATATAAAATTATATGCACCGGAGAGTTCAGTATCAACAGATTGCGACCTCTTAAGTAATAGTTCAACTTGGAGTCTTTCAGTTAATAAGAGTTGTGCGTTCTCACCCACCTTTCCATCCTTCCCTCCTTCCTTTCTTCCCTTCTTCCTTCCTTCCCTCCTTCCTTCCTTCCTTCCTTCCCTCCTTCCTTCCTTCCTGGCTGGTTGGATGTTCTCTAACTCGTGTAAACTTAATTATAAACTATTTCGATTACACTGCTGTTATGTAGATTAGACTCCGACCCAAAACAAAGAATCGAATCGAGGGAAAGGAAGAATCCGATAAAAGAAAGAGAAGATAGGATGTGAAAGGAGGTCGAGAAAGGGGAAAAGATGATACGATGGGAGGAGCAAAGAGAGAGAGAGAGGTAGATAGATAGATAGAGAGAGAGAGAGAGAGAGAAAGAGAGAGAGAGAGAGAGAGAGAGAGAGAGAGAGAGAAAGAGAGAGAGAGAGAGAGAGAGAGAAGGGGGAAGGAGAGACACAGAGGGGAAAGGAGGTAGGTAGAGAGGGTGGGGGTAAAGGAAGAGAGAGAGGAAGGGAGGAAAGTAGTTCAGTGGTGAGCCACAAAACTCAAAACAAATATAAAAAACAAAACATTCGAAAATAGCTATAATGAATAATAATAGTAAATTAATATAATTACAAAATATTAAGAAAGGGACATATAGGGGCACTTAATACAAAACTTTAGGCTTTAAAAGGAATTGGTATTATCAATATTGAAAGTATTTTCACTGTGCCAACCGGGCGAGCTATGTCCTCAAACTTTCAGGATATAGATTCAACCTAGAAGTAGGCAGAAATAATCTTGCCAACCACGTCGCCATTGAATAGAATAGAGTTTTAGCCGAGGTAATCGAATGCAACAAAATTCGAAGATTTGAAATTCACTTAGATTTTTTCTTCTTTCTTTCTTTTTAGGAGGAAAGGTCTTCTGTCGCCATTTTTTTTTATACCTCATTGAAAGAGAGAAAGAGCAAAGGGAAGGAGGAAGAGGGGATAAATAAAATAAAGATGAATGTTAGCTCCACTGCCACTAACACTATCAGTAATTCTTCAGTCACTAACGTTATTCATCTGTAGGCCCCATGCCACTTACTTCACTTAAGTACGTTTCCACCAAATTTCTGTAACAAGTTGTATATATATATATATATATATACATATATATATATATATATATATTGTGACGGCGACGAGCTGAATCGTCGCGAGGCTCGGATAGACACAGTGGGAGGAGATTGGAAGAATACTAGGCCATTATAGACCCACTGGAGCAATTTAGGGTAAAATAGAATTCACAATTTGTACTTTTACAGAGTTCTGGGCGCCAGTTCTGTCATGACCGAGGACCACTCGGTCGCAATATGGATGAGGTACACAATATAGAAGGAACAAGAAAATAGCATGTGTGAATGCACAAAATATACATATATAATTCTTAATGGTGTTAACAAGATATTTCATAAAATATTGAAAATTGTCTTGTAAGGAGGTGACGGAGAAACCTGGCTGGAAGTCCTCGGAAGGTGGATTCGTTGGATAAGTAAGACCGGAACCCCGTGGCTCCAAGCTGGAAATCGAAATTAGCATAAACGTTCAGGCCTAATAGAAAAACAATCGGCAAGAATATGAACCAAAGATTGAAATCACTAAGTGGGTTAGACTGGGGTCGAGAGGAGAACGCGACGTGAAATTGACGTGTCGTGATGTGATGTGATGTGACGACGGTGTGATGTGATGTGATGTGACGACGGTGTGATGTGACGTGTGACGTGACGTGACGTGTGATGTGTGGCGTGTGACGTGTGACGTGACGTGGCGTGACGCGTGGCGTGACGTGTGGCGTGACGTGTGGCGTAGCGTGTGGTGTAGCGTGTGGCATAGCGTGTGGCGTAGAATTTAACAAAAGGAGATTCAAGTGTTAGACTGGAATGGCAAAATTGAAATGCCTGGCTAGGTCTAGGTTTGAAATTATACGTCAACTCACTGACTTAAGTAATAATCGACCTATAGGTCCCGAAGTGTCAAGACCGAAGAACATTTGGATTGCACAAATAACAAGAGATAACACCGGTTATACAATTATTACGGTTATTACACTGCAAAGGATTTTATGTTCAAAATTAGTCTATTACGAAAAAGGCAGGACTTAATAGAGGAACAAAGAAGGTAGGGTGCTTACCGCAGGATAAATCCAATACCGGTATGGGGCTAGGTTGTGTGAATTCTGGGCAGCAGACGAAGGGGGACCTGGCTCCGGTTCCGTTTTGGGCAGATTTTCTAGAACTAATAGAAGTAAACTGGGTAATGAATACTTACGTCAACTCGTGATTTTACACTGAGGATTGTGCCAGCTTGTGGCGATAATTCCAGCTGGTGGAGATGATTAATATTCACGTCAGCTTGTGACGTAATACTAAGGGTTGCGCCAGCTTGTGGCGATAGCTCCAGCAGGTGGAAGCGATGAATACTCACGTCAGTTTGTGACGTAATACTAAGGGTTGCGCCAGCTTGTGGCGATAGCTCCAGCTGGTGGAAGCGATGGTCACTCGTAGACGTCTGTCTTTTGAAAAAGTTTGTCTCTGACTGTCTCCTTTCTGGCTCCAGTCACCCCTGTCAGGTTACACCCTGCCCCATGGTTCCTCTAAAAAAAAAAAGGTGGCTAAGACAAAAAAAAATAACACAAAATCCTGTGCAGTACAACAAAAACAGAGGAAAATTGAACATTATTATTACTTGTGAGATGAAAAGGGAGGAAGGAATTGGTTAAAAACAAAGAAACTATTTCTTAGACCGATACAGTAAGCTTACGGACGAGAGAAAAAAAAAAGCGAAGGCCTGAACGAACAGAAAAGTTTCGTTCACAAAGAAAAGGGGAGAAGACACGTTTAGAGGAAAAGCGGTCTCCCAATGGAAACAAACGAAAAATTGTGGAACAAATCGTTCTGAATACGAAGGCATGAATAAATACATATAGGTACGTAATCATACACTCGCACACATACAGTATATAGGCTCATCTTCCAATTCTCAGTAGATCGTCGCTACATATATATACATATATATATATATATACATATATATATATATGTGTGTGTATATATATATATATATATTTATATATATAGTGGAACCTCGCTCGAATCTTACTCGTAATAAAAAATACTCAATAAGCGAAACAATTTTTCCATATGAATCAATGTAAAATACAATAATGCGTCCCATACTTAAGAAAAAGTACCCAAAAATAATTTTATATATACATATATTTATATATATATATATATATATATAGATAGATAGATACATAGATAGATAGATAGATAGATAGATAGATAGATAGATAGATAAATAGATAGATAGATATATTCACGTGTGTGTGTATATACATATATATTCATATATATATATATATATATATATATATATAATTATACATATGTATATATAATTATATATATATATATATATGTGTGTGTGTGTGTGTGTGTGTGTGTGTGTGTGTGTGTGTGTGTGTGTGTGTGTGTGTGTGTGTGTGTGTGTGTGTGTGTGTGTGTGTGTGTGTGTGTGTGTGTGTGTGTGTGTGTGTGTGCTTGTGTGTGTGTTCACCTTGGTCTTTCACCTTGGTCTTTGGATCACGTGTTGGACCCGTGATCCATACCTATTTCCCTCCCGGAAGAGAGCTCAGAGCTCGTATGACCGATCAATGTGTGTGTGTGTGTGTGTGTGTGTGTGTGTGTGTGTGTGTGTGTGTGTGTGTGTGTGTGTGTGTGTGTGTGTGTGTGTGCGTGCGTGTGTGTGCGTGTGTGTGTATGTGTGTGCGTGTGTGTGTATATGTGTGTGTGTGTGTGTGTGTGTGTGTGTGTGTGTGTGTGTGTGTGTGTGTGTGTGTGTGTGTGTGTGTGTGTGTGTGTGTGTGTGTGTGTGTGTGTGTGTGTGTGTGTGTATAAAATGTTTAATGAATGCTTTCTTATAGGCTTCATATTGGTTGATATCTTCCTTTTGCTGGAAAAATATGACAAACCTAGCTCTACCTTTCTCAGGATCTACATTTTTATATGTATATATATATATATATATACATATATATATATACATATATATATGTATATATATATACATATGTATTTATATATATATATATACATACATATATATATACATATATATATGCATATATATATATATATATATTTATATATATATGTATATATATATACATATATATATACATATATATATATACATATATATATACATATATATTTATATATATATATATATTGTCATCATATATGAACTAATTGCTTTAGTTTCACTCTAACCTTGAACAAGGTAATCTATCTCCCCGAAATCCATTGTTTGTTTGAGATCTATATACAGATTATCTGCAGTTATTTCATCAAAATTGTGTATTAACAATGAAAATGCTCTCAACTTAGTAACCTGAGAAACTTTTATTTTGTTACAAGACATTTCTATCTAATGTGAATCTTTCAACATAGAAATAATTTCCTTAGATTATCTGTCTAATTTTGCTAAATATTCTGTGTTAGTTTCACTTGTTTTTCTTTTTTAATCATTCTAACTAAAGAATCAATTAGGATCCTGATCACACTTAGACTGAAAATGTTTAATAAATGCCTTCTTTTAAGCTTTATATTGAATGATATCTTCCATTTGCTGGAAATTTGTTATAAGCCTAGCCCTACCCCTTCAGGATCTTCAGTTTCTTTAAAATTTTCTATTTTCCTTTTTTCATCTGTTATGGTTTTAGTGACAATTAAAGTGTCGATCAAAATGAGACACCTATTAAATGGTGTGAACCTCGTGCCGCTAAATTCCCGTATTCTTACCTTCAGTGTTTTTAAAATCGATTTGAATAGACTGCCTCCTATGGCTTTGTCACACGTGCATCAACCACGTCTTCCTAGACCCTCTCGTTTACTAGTTCGTCGTCCTTGTAGTCCCCACGTTCATTAGTAGTAGTAGTAGTAGTAGTAGTAGTAGTAGTAGTAGTAGTAGTAGTAGTAGTAGTAGTAGTAGTAGTAGTAGTAGTAGTAGTAGTAGTAGTAGTAGTAGTAGTAGTAGTAGTAGTAGTAGTAGTAGTAGTAGTAGTAGTAGTCCATCTCGTTCACTGTTGCTTGTAGCTCGTCCCCTCGTAGTCAGCATGCAATGCGTGGTTGTGGTTGCGTGCACGGATTGTTTGTGGTTGCGTGCATGGTGTGGTTGCGTAATCCTTTAGATTGGTGTATCCGTACACTCGTAGCCGTATCTTGCACTAAGTCCTGTAGATGTATTTTGCACTAATTTCAATCCCCAGTCTCTTCGTTAGTAGCGTTACGTTTCCTCCGTTTCGTCCCCAGCTGCCGACACCGTTACCTCTGTCACCACTGTTCCCCTCTCTGGTCTCTATGTGCCGTCTTTCTTTCGTGCATTTCCTTTCCTATGGTACGTCTTTCACTTTCTACTTTCTTTTCAACCCTGTCGTTGTTGTGTAAGATTATTCACTCACTATTTTCATCTGTAGGAAGTTTCAGTTTGTATTACTCTGTCTAAGAAAGGGGAATTAAATGGAGTTTAATTTTTCTTTTCTTCCTGAATAAATTCACTTGGTTCCTTAAATTACACCAAGGGACTCCCGTCAAGAATCCTCAATTTGTTTAGTAGATCAGTTCTGCAATGACGTCATGATTTATTTAGTCAAATGATCTTTACTTTTATATTTAAGGTCCTCCTCTAAGGGCGTGATCTTGCAATCGTTTACTAATTTAATTTTCTCCTCCTCCTATCTTTCTCCAATCTTAAAGGTTGTGACAAACCCCGTATATAATACTGCTTACTCAAGCAATCTCGAAATCAATGCACATTTGACTTAGTTTACAGCCATCTCTTTTGATGGCGCAAACGGTTAAGTCACTATCCTTGTCACGTGCTAGGGCAGGTTCAAGTTCTTGGCTGTACCACGTTTCAATTTCTGCATACATGCCTCCTCAAGTGTCTCGATGTTGATGGCTTGCAATTAAAGTGAATTGTGGTTGATGAATGTAATTCTATTTACTGAGACACACACACACACACACACATATATATATATATATATATATATATATATATATATATATATATGTGTGTGTGTGTGTGTGTGTGCGTGTGTGTGTGTGTGTGTGTGTGTGTGTGTGTGTGTGTGTGTGTGTGTATATATATATATATATATATATATATATATATATATATATGTATGCATATATATATCAAGGACTACTATTACACAGGACGTGCGCACCTAGATCCCTGGGTCCGCTAGCGGAGGCCATTGCTTTCTTTATAACCTAACATTTTATATTGGACAGATATATCAAAACTAGAAACCTAACATTGTATATAGGACAAATATATCAACTATTAATTTATTCAATGCAGTATAAGTTAATATAAACTTTTATAGTGAAATAAGAAACTATTTTTAAGGAACTGTTATGCTTTCAAATTCAAATTTTAGCCGGACTTAACAGGTATTATTGTATGAGATTAGTGGACACCAGGGTTGGCTATTTTTTTTTTCTTTTTTTTTTTTTAAGAAAATATAAGATTTTTTTCAATCAGATTTATTTGATTTAAATAAAAAAATATATAGATTTTAAATATTGTGGGATTGCTATCTGATATGCGATCTGATTACTAAAGGACCTTTTTAAGCATACCAACCTATGGAACAGTGTTATATAGACTTGCCACAAGTATACATGGAACGGTATAAGCCGTATGTGAGGACGGTATGCTCAGGTTCACTTGATTCCTCCAAGAGTTTTCTCATCTTGGTGACATTTGCTGCATTGTCTGTCACAACACTTCTTGTAATAGACCGGTAGATAAAGGTAGACATTTAAGGTAGATCGGAGGTAGATCGAGGAGGTAGACGGACTGGAAGGAAACTTTATAGCCTTTTCTATTAGGTTGTTTTCATTCAGTGGCCGCGCCGACTTCGAGTGCTGAGTTGGGGAGTGTGTAGGCGCCGTCCTGTCTAGGTAAACAAACGACCGTTGTTGAATGTTGATACAGAGGTGACTGGTTGTAATAATGCTGATGTAACCAAAACTGTGAGCGTACAGCCATCTCCATTGTGACATAATGCTTATGTAGCAATGTTACTGGAAGGACTGTAACAGCCTCTCGGATTGGAGAAAAATGTGTACGAGGAGAAATATTATTGGACAAAGGGGAAAAATGGCACGCCCTTAAGGTGTGGCACTTGTTTGAGAAGTAAAAGATTATTGGATGGAAAAAGTGACGTCAGAACGAAGGTGGCTAGACGCGACATTGAGAATTCCTCTAGGGATTTCTCGGGTGTACTGATTTAGACCAACACGTTCACTGAAAATTACACTCTCATTTTATTCACCCACAATCGGAACTTAGGCAGGGGGCCTACTTACTAAGAAGAACCTAGACTTGAGTGAAACTTAAGAATTAACAAGAAAACTCTAGAAAATAACTGAAGAGGAGCAAAGACAGCAAAGAGGGGGGAAAACCAGTGGTGATAACAAAGGGGGTGGAACACTTCTAATGTCACAACCAAAATCTTGTTCAGCCTTCTTGGTCGAATTTTGTACAAGTTGTAGAAGATATTCAGCAGGGTGAAGTTTCCCTGATGTGTCTATTGTGTCAACTAAATAAATCTGACCAGTGGATGTTGTTAAAGTGACACATATTATAGGCTCATTATGGATGTTAGACCACCCATCAATTGAAAGACATACAGTTTCATTATTCAGGTCATCTGCACACTTTTTATATTCCTTTTCATACACAAGATCCAATTACTTATCAGCAATATCTTTTCTGGGTGGAAATATAACCTGGCCTCAGGTTCTGAACCATCTTGAGAAACTGAGGGTGCTGAACAAGACGAAATGGTGAATTTGTAGCAAATATAATTCTTGCAACTTCTTTGTCGAGATTTTCCTTTTAAGAGGCTGAAGTTTTTATGATAAATCTGTCCAGAGATGTTGATGACTTTCTTTTAGATGAAAATGATTTAGCAGAAGTGGCGCCTGTGCAAGAGTCTGATAGTAACCTTTTTATGGTAGAATCAGGTTTGCAGATAATTCAAGTGGAGCCGATGATGAAGGGATTGAAGCTGTTGATACAGATCCTGAAATGGAAACAGAAAAATTTAACATATTGCATAATTTATAAATGAATCAATAAATGAATGAATACAGTGTGATTTGGGCTACTTTTGAGTACAGTAGTTATTTTTTTTTAGATAATGATCATATTCACACAAGCCACTAAATTATTTGGAAATAATTGACAGAATATGAAATAGGTGGGGTTGGAATTCAGTCCACACAGGATTCAGTCCACTTTAAAATTCACTAAAAATAATGGGTTAGTTGGGTTAGATTAGGCTAAGTCCCTTTAGGCTGAATCCCATGTGGGCTGAATTCCAATGGAACCTATGAAATATATTACACAATGTTGAATGAAATGAATAACAATCATCTAGGCCCCAAAGTTGAGTGGATACAATATATTATAGTGATATAGTCATTACCCAGATTTAGAATGTAATGAAGTTGAAGTATCATCTCTTTAGGCCTTCACATTTTTATTGTACATGCTCTCCCTTGTTCACCAAATTTATATAGTTGCGTATGAAAAGGGAGAAAGGCACACAATATAAGTAAAATTATTTACCTGGATCATCAATCTCTTCTTCTGTATGCTGTGGCTGACCTTGGCATTTATCTCTGTGAGATTTTAATCTTGACACAATGCCCTGCAGTTCCTGGCTGCAGTCTTTGCATTTAGCTCGGTACCCTTTGCCAGAAGTTGTTGGTAGTTTTTCAAAATAATTCCAGACAGGATCATTTTTTCTGCCTGAAGCAACCACTCTGCCAGGTCCAGAAGACATCCTTCCTGGTTGATTCCAAAACAGCAATTGACTCAGTGAGAAGCTGCTTACTTAGAACAAGTTTCAACAAGAATCTTGTTGAAACTTGTTGTGGGCTGCACAGTGATATATACATGTAGGCTTATACCGTTCCTTGTATACTTGTGGTAAATCTATATAATACTGCTAAAAATGCTAAAAATGTCCTTTAGCAATCAGATCGCATATCAGATAGCAATCCCACAATATTTAAAATCTATAAAAAAAAATCTATTTAAATCAAATAAATCTGATTTAAATAAAAAATATATATTTATATCTTTAAAAAAAAAAAAATCGCCAACCCTGGTGTCCACTAATCTCATACAATAATACCTGTTAAGTCCGGCTAAAATTGGCATTTCAAAGCATAACAGTTCCTTAAAAATTGTTTCTTATTTCACTATAAAGTTTATATTAACGTATACTGCAATGAATAAGTCAATAGTTGATATATTTGTCCTATATACAATGTTAGGTTTCTATTTTTAATATATTTATCCAATATAAAATGTTAGGTTACAAAGAAAGCAATGGCCTCCGCTAGCGGACCCAGGGATCTGGGTGCGCACGTCCTGTGTAATAGTAGTCCTTGATATATATATACATATGTATGTATGTATGTATGTATGTATGTATGTATGTATGTATGTATGTATGTATGTATGTATGTATGTATGTATGTATGTATGTATGTATATATATACAATATATATATATATATATATATATACACATATATACAAATACAGTATATATATATATATATATATGTGTGTGTGTGTGTGTGTGTGTGTGTGTGTGTGTGTGTGTGTGTGTGTGTGTGTGTGTGTGTGTGTGTGTGTGTGTGTGTGTGTGTGTGTGTGTGTGTATTCACTTGGTCTTTGGGATCACGTGTTCGACTCGTGATCGACAGCTATTTCCCTCCTGGAAGAGAGCTCAGAGCTCGTAGGTCCGATCTATGGGTAATGCTATGATCTTTCACACACACACACCCCCGACTCCCCGCCCACGAGAGTCAGAGTAACGACCCGAAGCACAGCTGTACCGAAATTAATTTCGGCCCTGGGCAGGATTCGAACCAAGCACTACGCGCACCACCATGCTAGTAGTTCATCGTTCTACCAACTGTGTGTGTGTGTGTGTGTGTGTGTGTGTGTGTGTGTGTGTGTGTGTGTGTGTGTGTGTGTGTGTGTGTGTGTGTGTGTGTGTGTGTGTGTGTGTATGTGTGTGTGTGTGTGTGTGTGTGTGTGTGTGTGTGTGTGTGTGTGTGTGTGTGTGTGTGTGTGTGTGTGTGTGTGTGTGTGTGTGTGTGTGTGTGTGTGTGTGTGTGTGTGTGTGTGTGTGTGTGTGTGTGTGTGTGTGTGTGTGTGTGTGTGTGTGTGTGTGTGTGTGTGTGTGTGTGTGTGTGTGTGTGTGTGTGCGTGTGTGTATGTGAGTGTGTGTGTGTGAGAGATTCACCATGATTTTGGATCACGTGTTAGACTCGTGATCGACAGCTATTTCCCTCCAGGAACAGAGCACAGAGCTCATATAGGACCGATCTATAGGTGATGCTGTGATATTACACTCACACACACACCCAACACCTCGCCTACGAAAGTTGGAGTAACAACCCGCAGCGCAGTGATACTGAAATTATTTCAGCCCTGGGCGGGATTCGAACCCGGACCTCCGTAGTGACAGCCGGGAACTCTACCAACTACGCCACGAGTTTGTGTGTGTGTGTGTGTGTGTGTGTGTGTGTGTGTGTGTGTGTGTGTGTGTGTGTGTGTGTGTGTGTGTGTGTGTGTGTGTGTGTGTGTGTGTGTGTGTGTGTGTGTGTGTGTGTGTGTGTGTGTGTGTGTGTGTGTGTGTGTGTGTGTGTGTGTGTGTGTGTGCAAATAATATAGACAAACATATAAGTGACCCTTCATGAATTCTACGTTCTATGTGAGTTCTATATAATTCAACTGTAATCTTATAGTTGAATCCCCCTTCGACATAGCTCTCACCCACACCTGTATAAGTGTTTCTGAACTCAGATATTCTGTATGACTAAGCGAACATATGATTAATTGTGTGTGCTACTGTCTAGTGACACGGTGAATTGAGGATTGGGCTGGAGAATGAAGGGTAAGTGCGGGTTCGCGTTGTAAGGGCATTAGACACCTTGGTTAAATAATTTATACATATCTTTATACATTTGATATCTAACAATCTTTATATGTAATAGCAGGCGCAAGGAAGCCACTCGAGTACAAAGAAATATAATGCTGAAAATATATGTGATCAAAGGTATTAGCCTTCTTTGCCTCTAGAGAATGAAAGAATGATAATCACATAGAAGGTTTTGTGTATTGTATTGTTCTATCTCAGAAGTGTATACCTTTACTTATATTTACATAGAATTCATCAATCTTTATGTTTTAGGTCATTCCAGTGTAGAGAATATAGACTGAAAAGGTTTTTCATAATACTAAAAATAATGTTAGAAATTTTACATAAAATGTCACCCTTTTTGTGATTACATGTAGCTAATCTATACACTTCTATGAACACCTATAAACAAAGGAGGTTCCTTTAAACTTATTAAGATTGCAGGAAAAAAAGCAAAAATATTCAAATTTGAGTGTCATCGTCTAAGGATGGATGTAAGCCTCAACATTTATCTTTTTTTTTTTCATATTTCCCAAAGTTCTGCGAAATGTTTCGAAATTCTAAAGAGACAAATCGCGTTCCTCTGAGCTAATAAGAATAGTTTCACATTAGCCATAAAATTTTAAGGTCTCATTTCTAACCCTTGAAAGGTTATCATTCCTCTGAAGAAGCCACTCAGGCGAAACTAGTCAGGAATAAAAATATTTCCCTCAGCCCGTGTTCCCTTTACCTCCTACCCACACAGGATAACCTCTATCTATTCTTACTTTCTTTTCTTTTTCTTTCTTCAATGAAGCATCACTATTGGAGAAGAGAAGTCGAGGCGAGCAATTCGCAGGCGGTGGCAATAAACCACGATGAAGAACGAACTTAGGCATCCTCCCTCCTCCAATGACAGAAATGACCCTTGGGTCACTGAGTTCGCCCGCCCTCATCCCCCCTTCAAAGAAATCAAAATCTTCTCTTTTTTTTCTTTTTCTTTTCTGCTTCTTCCTCTTCTCTTTCTTCTTCTTCTTTTACTTCTTTTTTAATTTTTTCTTCTTCTTTTTTTTCTTCTTCTTCTTCTTCTTCTTCTTCTTCTTCTTCTTCTTCTTCTTCTTCTTCTTCTTCTTCTTCTTCTTCTCTTTTTTCATCTATTCCTTTTTCTTCTTCTTTTTCTTCTTCTCCTATTTCAACTTCTGCTTTTTTTTTTTCCTCTTCTTCTTTAAGCGCTATCACTTTATAAAAAATGGGACACTAGCAGATATATCTATTTCCTTCTGAGTAGTGCAGAAATGAACCCCAAAGGGACATATGCATATACATATACATATACATATACATATACATATACATATACATACATATACATATACATGAACGTATACATATACATATACATATACATATACATATGCATATACGTATACATATACATATACATATACATATACATATACATACATATACATATACATATACATAAACGTATACATATACATATACATATACATATATATATACATATACATATACATATTGTTATAGCCAACCGTGAATCAAACCACTTTCAAATCGCCCGCCTACTACTTACGGTTTCGAACATGACTCGTGGCCAGCATACGTTGTATGAACGTACGAGTTCGAACCTTGCCATGAAACTATTGGCCCCGCCTTCCTCGAGTATAAAAAGAGCCTCCCCGGTTGTCCACCCCCACTCTCACACAACCCCAGGTCTCACCTCTTCGACGCTGTATATCGGTGCATTGCTGTTTTGTTCGCAAGTATTAATTTAAACCAATTCTTTGGACTTGTATAGGGTTATTAATTATTTTGTGTGAATTATATATGTTTGTTAAGACTTGGTGATTTGTGAATTGTATGTTTTCTTTATTAGGAAAGTGTATTTGTGTTATTCCTCAGAATAATGTGAGTGTACGTTCGTAAATGTTAATCAATAAAACTTTATTTTTCTTTATGTGTAAATATAGTTAATTAAGTTTCGTAGAGACATCTATCTTACCTCAACCGTAATCCTTATAACACCTACTTACATTCAGTTTCAAATAGAGCTTTTCCTCGGAACGTATTTTTATCTACCTAAATTACCTATACGTTTCACGTTATTGTTGTGGGTTTGCTTCCCAACCGGAACTCGACTTACCCCTAGATTTGACTGAAGTTCCACTCATTACGTTAACTCAGGCCAAATCAAGCAAGCAACCCATGACAATTGGGGGCCTGCCAAGGGATGTTATTCTATATCTACGTGAAATAGATTAGTGACCCGTTGGTAATATCGAAGTCTGCTAACCTCTTAACGTCAGTTATCAGTAACACGTGCGATTGTCACTTTATTCATTACCATACACTCACTGTCACTGAATTATTTATGCTTTATTTAAATTTTCAATATTACGTTAGGTTAGATGATAGGATGTAAATTTATAAGTGTTCGATTTGTGCTTAATTATCAATAGGTTAGGTTAGATGACAGGATACAAAACTTTAAGGTATCAATTATTCGAAGTGTGTGAGACCCCGACATTCATATGTCCGACATATTCAACCGGTTCCAAAGGAGAACCTCTATTCAATAAGTTCGCAGTAACTCACCCAAGTAATTTACCGGTATTCAACTACCACCTCCCTCCCGAGTTAACTAGCGATCTTCCTAAACTACCCACTTGCTGTAGCCCTAACGTCGAACAATAGTTACGACCCCGTTATAGTGACCTTTCCTCAGCAACTGTGCCTAGGAGATTTATACTATCCCCCCACAGCTTCGAAAGTTAACTATACCTGCACAGTAAGCCGTGTATTCTAAGATTCAGACCATTAGTTAGCCATATTCTGATTCAGCGACAGTCTATGTGTGAGCTATCCTCTTTCCTATCGGGAAACCTCGAAGCAGACTATACGTAAGTTACGGGCGTATAGTCTGAGCGCTGAACCCTAGTATACACACCGTCTATAGGATAAATGTTCATAGACCGGGTTCTTATGGAGACCCACCATAGATTTCACTCCCCCCGAACAGGGATTTAGTCAATTTTTCGTGTGTGAAGTCCAAGAATTGATTTATACTAATATCCCTGGAATAGAATTATCGTGTATATATTTTTTTTATAAAAAAAAATCCCTCAGTGGATCAGTTAGAGTATGATCTCAAAAAGGATGATTGGAGACTGTTGGCTCAAACCTACCAAATTAATGCTCCTGCTAGATTACGTAAAAATGAACTCAAACGAGTGGTCATCGAATCCCTCGTAGACTCGTTGGTACTGGATGCAGACGCATTCGAACTACTGCGTCAGGAGAGTGCTCGTGACGTAACTGAAGGAGACCCTGTAAGTGATAGTGATCCCCACTTGCAGCCTGAAACACGCGCTCCCCCCCAATCTCCCTTCAATAAGTCAGTAGTATCTTTAGAATTAGAGAAAATTAAACTAGAGAGAGATAGAATGAGACAAGAACGAGAAGAAAAAGAGAGAACGAGAAGAAAAAGAGAAAGAACGAGAAGAAAGAGAAAAAGAGCGGGAGCTTGAATTACTGAAATTAAAAGAGCGAGAGAAAGACCGTGAGCATGACAGAGAAAGACAGTGTGAGCGTGAAAGAGAACGTGAGAGAGAACGAGAAGAAAAAGAAAGAGAACGTGAGAGAGAACGAGAAGAAAAAGAAAGAGAACGTGAGAGAGAACGAGAAGAAAAAGAAAGAGAACGTCAGAACAGAGAAAAGGACCTTGCAGTAGAATACGAAAGAAAGTTAAAATTGTCTGACATAGATAGGAAAAATAAATCTATCCACCTATTAAATACCCAAGTTGCCTCTCTTCCCAATTTCAATGAGGCAGATCCAGAATATTTTTTTTAGGCATTTTGAACTTTTAGCTGAGCACGTAAACTGGCCCGTAGAAGAATGGGTGTGGATCATACAAAGCAGATTGGTAGGAACAGCCGCCAAAGTCTTCAACAGTCTTGAGGAATACTCATTCTATGAAATAGTCAAATCTAGTATCCTCAATGCCTATCAAGTTACTCCTGAGTCTTACCGTCAAAAATTCAGAAATTTGACCAAATCTGCTAACTCGACATTTGTCGAATCTTTAAGCAATGGCTCAACAAAGTAAAGACTTACGATCAACTCGTTAACTTGATGGTCTTCGAGGAATTTAAGCGCAGAATCCCATTCCAAATCATGCTTCATTTAAATGGAAAAGATGTATTTGATTTAACTGAAGCAGCATTACTTGCCGATGAATACGCAGTACTTAATAGGTTGAATGTACAGCGGGGAAGCCATTTTGTAAAGCCATCAGTAGGTTCCTTTGCCACTCCCGATGATAAGCAGGCAGGAAAGACCTCTATCCCTACCCCCCTCTACTCTTCCTGTAGTTACTGTAAGAAACCTGGCCATCACATCACTCGATGCCAAGAACCAGGTTGCAGATTGTCAAAGTGCCCAAGTGGGTCAAAAACACCTACCCAGTATACTGGACCTAAATCTTACGGTCCCCATAGACCGGTGACCCATGTAATGAAAGATAACTCTCTCCCCTGTGAAGATGCCTTTAAAGACTTCAAGTCCCGTGGGGAAATTTCTGTTGATGAAAAAAGCCCCCTTTTCCCTGTTACAATTTTATAGGACACTGGAGCAGCTCAGTCCATAGTGAGCAAGCAGTCTTTGCCTGAGATAACTAAGAGCATGACGGGAAAGAAAGTAACTGTAAGCGATCTGTCATCTACCCAGTCCATTGAAATAGCACGAATCTTTTTGAAATGTCAGTTGTTCCAGAAAGAAGTAGAAGTTGATGTTTGGAAAGACTCTATGCCTGTCCCCGGGGTTGATCTCATCCTAGGAAATGATCTAGCTGGTTCTATGGTTGTTCCTCCCCCAGATATTATTAAGTTACCTAGTAACAAGACCCCTACTGTTGTGGAAGATCACCTTCACCCTAACATTTTTCCTCTGTGCGCAGTCACCAGATCTCAAACTCCCCTTTCTGATAGTAATGTAACCTATAAGTTTGATCTTCCCAACCAACTAATTTCCCGAGAAAGTTTAATCAAAGCTCAACATGATGACCCTACTTTAAAGAACCTCCATAGACTAGCAGTCGATTCCAGGGAAGAGGTCGACCATTTCCCAGGATACTATTACCAGGATGGTATCTTAATGAGATGTGACAAACCTTCCAACTGCTCTGACCAAGATTCTTGGGCAGAGGTCCACCAGATAGTTATCCCTTTATCCATCAGAAATCAAGTGATTGAAATAGCCCATGATGGAGCTGGAGGGCATATGAGAGTCGGTAAGACAAATTCTTACGGTCATGTGCCCGGTAACGAGGTATCCTGAAGCTTTTCCTCTTAAGAGAATAAATACCAAAGTTATAGCTTACACCTTATTAAAAAAAATTACTCAAGTAGGATTGCCAAAAGAAATACAATCTGATCGAGGAACTAACTTCACGAGTGACCTCTTTGCCAGTATCCTAAAGGAGCTAGGTATTTCCCAAATCCTGTCCTCTGCTTATCATCCGGAATCACAAGGGGCATTAGAACGTTTCCATCAAACTCTCAAGTCAATGCTCAAAAAATATTACAATCAATCTTCTTCTGATTGGGATGAGGGGTTGCCTCTAATGTTGTTCGCTGTCAGAGAGACGGTTCAACAGTCATTGGGATACTCTCCCTTTGAACTGTTCTATGGGCGCCAGATTAGAGGGCCCCTCAAGGTTCTGAAAGAACAGTGGTACCAGGAAACTCCTCAATGTCCTACTCAGACAGTAAATCAATTCTTGGTTAAATTAAAAAGTCAATTACACAAAGTAAGGAGCATTGCCTTGGAAAATTTAAAAACTTTTCAACATAAAATGAAGGCTCATTTTGACAAAAAAAAAAGTTAAAGTTAGAAATTTCAATCCAGGTGATGAGGTACTTCTTCTCTTACCAGTCCCAGGGACCCCTCTTTCTCTCAAATTCCAGGGCCCTTATGTAGTTTCTCATCGGCTGGATAAACAAAATTATGTAGTCCTCACTCCTGATCGTCGTAAAGATTCTAGACTAGTACACATCAACCTAATGAAAGAGTACGTCCGCAGAAAGCCTACTGATGCGCTAGAGAGACCAATAATATGCACTGTAAAATCCCCCCCTTACCGATGAACCTAACATTCGAGAAGCCGATACGACGGCTCTCAAGTCCAACTCTGCCCTCCTTGCAGACCCTATTCAGTGCCTTGGGCACCTAGACGAAGTGAAACGAGTCAGCATAATTCGGTTATTCGAGAAGCACCCCTCCGTATTCTCGGATAAACCAGGATTGTGCACCACCATTACTCACGACATAGAGTTGCATCGTAATACTCTTCCTATCCGCCAGACCCCTTACCGCCTCAACCCCCACAAAGCTGAGAAAATGCATAAAGAAGTGGACTACTTGTTGGAGAACGGACTTGCTGAACCTAGCTGCTCCCCCTGGGCATCGCCGGCGCTCCTAGTCCCGAAGAAAGGTGATGACGAGTGGAGGCTCTGTGTCGACTATCGGAAGCTAAACGCGGTGACAGTCAAGGACTGCTACCCGTTACCCCGCGTCGACGCCCTCGTGGATCAAGTGGGAAGGGCTCCTTACATCTCTAAGATGGACCTGATTAGAGGTTATCACCAAATTAAATTAACCCCCAGAGCCCAAACCTTATCCTCCTTTATCATCCCTTTTGGCCTCTAATTTTCTTGTCCTACCTTTCGGGCTTTCCAATGCCCCTGCCACCTTCCAACATGCTATCAACTATACTATAGCCGGCCTCCCTGATACTTATGCTTACCTAGATGATCTTATCGTCCTAGCAGATTCATGGGAAGAATATCTACGCAAGTTGGACGCCCTTCTTAAGCGACTCGCCACCACTGGGTTCGTCGTCAATCTGTCAAAGTCCATCTTTGGCAGCGCGACGATATCATACTTAGGGCATGAGGTGGGAAACGGGCAGTACCGACCGCAGCAAGCAAACGTAGAAGCCATCTTGAACTTCCCAGTACCATCCACCAGAAAGTCTCTCCAGCGTTTCTTGGGAATGGTAGCGTTTTATCGTCGTTTCTGCCGTAACTTCTCCATCGCGGCTCCCCTCACCGCCCTCACCAGTTCCAAGGAGAAATTCGTCTGGTCACCAGCCTGCCAACGCTCCCTCGACACCCTCCGGCAGTTCCTGAGCAGCGAACCGGTGTTGAAGACCCCTGACTACTCCCAACCCTTCGTCCTCCACGTAGACGCATCGGGAGAAGGGATAGGAGGGGTCTTCCTGCAGTCAGACGACGACACCTGGGCCTTGCATCCCGTGTGTTACTACTCTGCCAAACTGCTCCCCTACCAGCGGTCTTATTCTACAGTGGAGAAGGAAGCCTTGGCCCTAGTGTCTACTTTCAAACATTTCGAAAAGGGGGGGTCGCCGATTTAATAAAGTGGCCTTGCTGTGGATGTGCTTTGTCTTGCGACATTGCTTCTGACCCAGGGCAGTGGGCGAGATGCGGGGATGATCTGTCATCCAGGAGGAGCCAAGATGAGAAGCCAAGATAAGAGGGAGGGAGGGGGGTCGAAGGGAGTGGAGTATGTGAGGATGGAATGGGTGGGAGTGGTTTTTATGCCTTTGTTTTTTGGCTGCCTTCCTTGTAGGGGGAAATAACGTTTGGTATATGTATATATATATATATATATATATATATATATATATATATATATATATGTGTGTGTGTGTGTGTGTGTGTGTGTGTGTGTGTGTGTGTGTGTGTGTGTGTGTGTGTGTGTAAAAAAAAAATAATAATAATGATAGGTTTATTGAGATAGCAGTGATACACTGACAATAATACAATTGGGCACTTTTATGAGTAATATAGTAATTATTAGAGTGATATGCTTAGTCTAAAATTTATGATGAGTTTATTGTGCGGACAATGGATGGAATGGCACTGTTCTTGTATCGGTCAGTTCTCGGCGCTCTGATGGGCTTGACGGTGACGTGGGTGTAGCATTAGGTCCTGTCCAAACTTATTCAGTGCCTCACTGTGTTTGTCGGGCAATCTTGGCAAGCTGAGGGTGGTGAGGGCGTGTTCGTATCCCTCATAAGATAATTCTGCACGCTCTTTTTTGTACTTTCTCTAATTTGCTCCTCTGTGTGATGTTAAGTGATGATGGGGGTAAGGTCTGGCAGATAGAGGCGAAGTGAGTGTTAATCTCTTGAGCAGCTAAGTCAGGTGGTAAGTGTGGCAGGTGAGAGGCTTGATTATTTTGTAGCCCGCAGAGAGCTTTGATCTTACTAAACCACTGACTGTTATTTTGTGTTTTGAGGTGTTCTATTTTATTAGGGTAGTACGAAGACTTTGCAATACTTATCTCCTTGATGACTTTATTTCTGAGGGATCTGAAGAGGGGTCGATCAGTGTAATATGCCTTGTTGTGTGTGTGTGTGTGTGTGTGTGTGTGTGTGTGTGTGTGTGTGTGTGTGTGTGTGTGTGTGTGTGTGTGTGTGTGTGTGTGTGTGTGTGTGTGTGTGTGTGTGACAAAAGAAGCAATATAGATTTAATATACCTGGACTTTGCGAAGGCTTTTAATACCGTCCCGCACGAAAGGCTACTTGCCAAATACGCTTCAAACGGAATAAGTGGTAGCCTATTAAGCACAATTAGTAATTGGTTAAACGATCGTAAACATAGAGTTGTTCTAAATATAAAAACTTCTAGATGTAAAAATATTACGAGTAGAGTTCCTCAGGGATCCGTTCTTGGGACACTTCTATTTATAGTATTTATAAATAATATGGACCATTGACTGAAATCTATTGTTTCCAAATTTGCCGATGATACAAAACTGTGAGGAATGGCAAATGGTCACTTAAACCAATTAGACCTTTTAGAATAAAGTACAGCAATGGTCTGAAAAGTGGTTTATGAAATTTAACACTGGTAAAAATAACAATAAGTACTATTACAAGTAATTTGTAACGTCGTTATCAAAAGTGGATGGTGTGAAGGATCTCGACGTAATTACCAGTGATGATCTCAAACTATCTAAGCAATGTATTTCTTCCTCAGAGAAGGCAAGTAAGATTCTAGTACTGATTCCGCGGTCTTTTGATTTTAGAAGTCACCTGTCATTAAAAAGCTATATAACTCGTTAGCTCGTCCACATTTGGAATATGCTGTTTCCGTATGGTCACCGAATCTCATTAAAGACGTCGGCAGATTGGAAAAAGTACAACGGAGAGCCACAAAACTTATTTCAAATATCAGAAACAAATTATACGAAAATCGACTAAAACATATGAATCTATTTTCCCTAAAAAATCGTAGACTCAGAGGTTATTTGATACAGGTCTTTAAGATTCTCCTGTCCAAACTCGGACACATTGTACAAATACTACACAACAATGTATCATCTTCTCCTTAATTATGTATATCATGGAAAACCCTAAATGTCTAGTCTCGCTGGGAACAGCGTTTATGGAAATAAATACCTCGACGAAACCTTGCCACGATCTATGCATATAAAGATTATGCTCTCTCCGGAGAGCAAGATTTTTGTATAATAAACTAAGAAGAACCAACCGTTGTCTCGCCTCCAAAGCCGCTCGCATCAAGCCACAGCTACCATAACTTCTATATGTTATCTTGAACCCCAAGCAATATATCCTGGTGATCAGCGGTGAGATCCAACATATCTATACGAAGATTCCAGAGTAGTGACAACGGTATCCTGCAACGAGACGCTGTGAACTCAACCCAGCGCAACCACACAAAGCCATCAACTTCGCTGTGAGCCCAACCCAGCGAAATCGGACAAAAGCCCACAAGCCATCAACTTTGCTGTGAGCCCAACCCAGCGAAATCGGACAAAATCTACCAACTCGCCCAGCGAACCAGCAGCCGGAGTCAACACAACCCCAGGACCATCCTGCAACGAGACAAAGTCCATCTACTTCGCTGTGAGCCCAACCCAGCGCAACCAGACAGAATCTCACAACGAAGGACGCCGTCAAGTTCCTCGATCCACCTACGCACATCGCTCTACGCAAGAACACCATTCTCCAACGGAAGTATCGCTCCCTACGTCTGCAATTCGGTTCGACACGTATGAACTATTGAGAAGTCCACAACGAACTACTCATACCTATCTCAACCCCCCTATACTTATTCTCTGTATATAATTCCAGATATTCTGCTCCATCGCACCAAATCCATCGGTCTATTCATCCACCTCTACGAGACCACTTCACCATCGCATCATATCCATCGGTCTGCAAGTAGATGTCTCAATTTTTGGGGCTAAGCTTAGTTCCGGCAGTAGAGTGAGTGAGTTCCCAAAGGAAAGGCATTTATGTGATTTTTTCATATTGTTTCAAGCCTTATTTTTTTTTTTTTTTTTTTTTTTTTTTTTTTAAGTACGAAAGTTGCATGAAAAATTCACAACCAAAGACCTCACACTCTTACTACACACGTTCCAAGATGGCAACCCCTAACGAAAATAACACAGAGTCCACACTCAACCATAACACAGATTCCACAGTCAACCAATCATAAATAAAACGTTCTGATACAAATGCACTCACACTCATTAAGCACGACCATACTCTTCCAAAGTTTGATGGTCATAACGTAGCCATTCACACTCCGTTAGATGACGTTAATTCAGAAATACAGCGTACACAAGTCAAGGACGACAAGACAAAGATCGCGGTTCTCAAATCACGAATTGATTTTAATGACACCTTAGCCAGTGACATTCTACAATCAGACTCATTCAATCAAATACAAACATACGACCAGTCCGTAGAACAGTTCAGGAAGTCATTCGCAGCATATGAACAATTAGGCTCTCTCTCCCCCCTATACACACTCGGTAAGACATTTAACACAGGCCTTTACACCATCAAGGAACGATCAGTCAAGACCGCAAATGATTTTGAACATGAGCTTAAAGCCGCACTCATATCCTCTCACTGGGTTCAAAATGGCGCAGTTAGCTTAGATAACGTAATCTCATTTTTTTGTTACCTCAGACTGATATCGCAACTTCACCCAGAAACAGTGCACAAAACAGCCACCATACCCTTCGCTCCAGACACAACACTCGTAGATTTTTCTAGGAAGTTTTCAGACACGACAAACGGCAAAAACATAGATCTAACAACAAGTCATCCCCATCCCAAAGACATCCACAGTAGCACAAATCTCACAAGTAAACCACACCCGAGGTAGACAAATGTCACGCACACGGTCACAACAGCGATCCCTCTCAAGAACACCCTTCTTTTGCACTATCTGCAACAAACCGGGACATAGCACAAGCAGGTGCTATTACAGAAAACCGACAAACTAATGCCAATACCACGGCCCATCGTTCCATGACACAAACAAATGTCGCGTTCTAAAATCTCAAAGCCAGACTTCATACGCGTCTCCCCAACACTCGACTAGCGGAAACACAAACAAACAAAACACGATATGAGTATCGTCTCACGTTGACACACACACACACGACCTTACGAGACCCAGTCAACCCCCCCCCCCCCTTACCGGTACTCACGATGTCAGCCTTTCGACCATCCCCGTCTTCTATGGCACTTCAAGCCACTGTCAGCAACATCCCGCAGGTACTCTTTCTGGACACAGGCTCTCCCGTAAACGTCATGTCAAAACTTGTTTTCGACCAGTTTAGGTTCAGACACCGTAGGGTCACGATTCTAGAACCCACATACATCACTCTAGCAAACGTTGACGGAGTCCCCTTCCCCATCAGTGGCAAGATCGACTTAGACATCTCCCTGCATGAAAACTGCCCTCCCATTATCACGACAATATACGTAGCTGAAGTTGTATTTCCTGCAGACATTCTTATAGGATTGACATGGATGCAAGTCAATCATATAACAATCTTTTCTGCTAAACACGGTATTGCTTGCAATAACCACTTCTTACCTGCTCTGAACACAGCCGACACGCATGCCCAAACACCAAACACGCATGTCACAAACATTCACGTGGCCGAGCAACAGTATGCAACAACAGATGAAACAAACATTGAAGCAAACGCGGAAGTGACACTAGCAGCAGACACGCCCACTCCCACCACTCACCCAGGTACCTCAACACACACACGTAACAGACGCAGACTGTCAGCGCATAGGTCAAAATCGGCTCGCAGACAAAAGAAACATGACGTCTCCACAGACATCCCTGAGCTCACAGTAGAATATACAACCGTTTCGCAAATCACTCTCACGAAATCTCACGCAGTCGTAATCAGTGACAAAACACTGTAGCCCCGCTAGTACGCAAAGCTAAAAATTTGTGTCTTTCAAGCTCCAAAATCAGATGTCCTCTGCATCGCGGACACTTGCCGCGTATGTGGTGTTTCTCTCCTATCCGCCATAACAAACACATCCAACAAAGAACATACAACCATCATAGTGGCGACCAACACAAATGCACCTCTCCACCTTAACAAAAGCACAAACATTTGTGATTTTACCATGTACTCAGCTCCAGTACACGTAATCGAGCAAGACAACAGACAAAACGTATGCACCATCAACACCGGAGAACAGAACACACAGCAACCCATCCAAGCAGCTCACATAAACAACATAGACTTTCCAGAAGCGCAAACAGATCTCTTTACGCTCATGAAAACATACAGGCACGCCATTGCACTTCCAGGTGAACCACTAGGTCTAACAAACATAATAGAACATCACATACCACTTCGACAGCATGCAAAACCACTGTATAAACCAGCATACCATCTGCCATATAGCAAACGAAACATTGTTGACAACATCATTGCAGACATGCTCGCCCAAGACATTATAGAACCAAGTTTGTCCCTTTGGAATTTCCCGCACTTCGTTGTTCCAAAACATGATGGCTCCTTCCGCCCTGTTGTAGACTTTTGTGAGCTCAATAAACTCACTATTCCTGAAAGATATCCTATACCTCATTTACAGGACACTTTATACTCCATAGGTGAACACAACACTGTTTTCTCCACTCTCGATCTCATGTCAGGGTATTTCCAGATACCTCTCAATGATGACTCAAAGCCACTAACAGCCTTTAGTACCAACACGGGCCACTACCACTTCAAAAGGTTGGCCATGGGACTCGTCTCTGCTCCCTCAGTGTTTTCTAGACTGATGTACAAAGTCCTAGAAGGACTCATAGGGAAAAGTTTTCATTTGCTTGGACGACATAATCATTGCCTCAAAGTCACTCACAGAACACCTTTCCACACATGAAACTGTCCTCTCAAGGCTAGCCGCGGCAGGTCTCAAGCTCAAACTCAAGAAATGTTCCTTTCTCAAAAAGAAAATACGTTTCCTAGGACACGTCATCAACTCTTAAGATGTCATCACCTCTCAGGAAAAAATTAATGCTGTGCTAGAATTTCCACCCCCTACCTCTACCGAACACGTAAAGTCATTTCTTAGGTTTATCAGGTTTCTACAAACGTTTCATTGAAGGTTATGCTCATATTGCAGCCCCATTAACAACCCTTCTCTAAAAGGATACACCCTTTAACTGGACGCCTGAACACCACATAGCTTTCCACAACTTAAAACAAACTCTCGCAATAGCCCCTGTACTTGCATTTACAAACTTCTCAAAACCTTTCACACTCTGTACAGATTCTTCCTACAAAGGACTCGGCGCAGTACTGATGCAACAACACGACTCAAAATTTAGACCGATAGCATACGCTAGCCGCGCATTGAACAAGCACGGACAAAACTAATCTGTCACTGAGATCGAAGCTCTTGCTGTCATATATGCCCTCAAGCACTTCAAAGACATATTAGGATATGAAATACATGTACATACAGACCATCAACCCGTTCTCCATCTTTTCAAAGGCAAGAACCTCACTGGAAAACTAGCCAGATGGTTTCTCACCATTCAGGAATTCATGACTATATTCCACTACGTCCAGGGCCATGCAAACACAGTAGCCGACGCCCTTAGCAGACACGTAACAACCATGCGACAAGTCGCACAGCCTCTTGACATTACGCGAGAACGTATCATCGCCGCTCAAGCAACATACCCTCTATAGAGAAGAATCATTCATTATCTCAACTCAGGTGACATTACCAATACAGACGTCTTACCCCCCAACACAGGCAATTACTCGATCATAGACCAGGTTCTCTACCACACCACACTACTCACAAACAAAAACGAACCAAACCGCACGGTTACACAATTGGTCATTCCTACGGAGCTTGTTCCGGAAGTGCTTCACATTCTTCACGACTCTCCACTAGCAGGACTTTGCGGAAAAGACAAATGCTTTTCGGAAGCCAGATTTACATACTTTTGGCCCACCATGCGCAAAGACATACACACATACTTAGATGCATATCACTCATGTATAGCTCATAAAGGTCACATTAGCGGTCATGTACCAATACACAACTATCCAATACCTTCTAGACCCTTTGAAACCATGGCCATTGATCTACTCAAACTACCATTCACCTCAAATGGAAACCAGTACCTCTTCGTCTGTATCAACCATTTCTCTCGTTTCTGCATTCTCTCTCCTTTAGCGGACAAGACAACCAAAAGTGTAGCTCAAATCATCATCAACAACGTCATCTGCCCCTACACCACACCAAAAACATTAATCTCAGACAACGGCACTGAATTCAATAACGACATTCTCACAAATATCTGCCAACATTTTAACATTACCAAATGTAACACCACACCATACCATCCTAGCTCAAATGGACTCGTTGAACGGCACCTTGCCACAGACATATGCTCATCTTGGGATGAACACATACCTATGATACAAGCCTGCATAAACAGCGCAATCAATAGATCTATTTCTGAGTCACCTCACTTTGTTTTATTCGGGTCAGATAAGAAAATGCCGTACGACCTCCTTACGTCAGAACCTGTGTATGATTTCAACGACTACGTCAAGGTCACTCTGACTAATTTCAACACTTTTCAAGAGAGCACATGAGTAACTGACTCTCTCAAAATCTGATATGATTAGACTGGCAAACGCTCACCCTAGGGATTGTAATGTATCTGTAGGTGACATTGTTTACAACACCAACCACCAACCCACATCAAAACTCTCTCCCAAATTCATCTGTCCATTCCGCGTCATCAAAACACTACCTCATAATAAGATAAAAGCTTTTCACCTACGAGAACTCACAGAGGCTATTCTACACCTGGACAATATCAAACAAGTTCCCAGAGGACTTGATATAAAAAATATACCTTCTCCCCCTCTTGCACAACCAGCAGACACGACCGAGACACTACACACAAACACCTCTACCACTCCACCAATCCCTACACCCCGTTATAGCCTCAGAAATAGAATTGTGTAAAGTTTCGTTTGGGCCAAAAATTCAGGCATCTAGTTAAAAAAAAAAAAAAAAAACTCATTCATTCTCAGCCATATTATTGTCTGTGCAAATCACCATTGCCATTCAGGGAAGGTCAACGCCTTCACCTAGGCACACCCCCTATCTATATCCTTCTTACAGTTCGGACACCAAGATCTATGTGGAAATCCGAAGACAGAATGTGTCGCGAGGCCGGACACACGTAGCGACGCCGAGCCATGTTGGACAACTCCTAGAGCTTCTAGACAGCGTGATCTACCTATCTACCTATCTACCCTTCATCTATCGGCTCTTTACATCAGGACGTGTGTACATATGCACATGTATGTCGCAGCACCAGAAATCAGAGCGATATGTAGTCTGACCTCACGAGACTACAAGGGTCAAGACATCGTACTTAAGTTCTACTGTCTATTATCTAGGTCATGATCTCTCTCAACGCACACAGCTGTTCACCAAACGGCTAACCAATGATATTGCCATTCCAGAATAGATATTCCTTAAGGTTATTTTCTCCTGTCCAAAATCGGACACATTGTACAAATACTACACAACAATGTATCATCTTCTCCTTAATTATGTATATCATGGAAAACCCATTTAAATGTCTAGTCGTGCTGGGAACAGCGTTTATGGAAATAAATACCTCCTCGGCAACCTTGCCACGATCTATGTATATAAAGATTATTTTCTCTTCGGAGAGCAGGATTTTTATACAATAAACTAAGAAGAACCAACCGTTGTCTTGCCTCCAAAGCCGCTCGCATCAAGCCACATCTACCATAACTTCTATATGTTGTCTTGAACCCCCAAGCACTGTATGTATGTATGTATGTATGTATGTATGTATGTATGTATGTATGTATGTATGTATGTATGTATGTATGTATGTATGTATGTATGTATGTATGTATGTATATGTATGTATGTATGTATGTATGTATGTATGTATGTATGTATGTATGTATGTATGTATGCATGTATGCATGTATGCATGTATGCATGTATGCATGTATGCATGTATGCATGCATGTATGTATGTATGTATGTATGTATGTATGTATGTATGCATGCATGTATGCATGCATGTATGTATGTATGTATGTATGTATGTATGTATGTATGTATGTATGTATGTATGTATGTATGTATGTATGTATGTATGTATGTATGTATGTATGTATGTATGTATGTATGTATGTATAAAGGTGCTTTCCACAGTTCCAAAACCTCATTGGCATATGATAAACATCAAAATCAGTAGTTCTGGTTGGCATTCCCTTCCCCACTCTGCATTGCGAAACCCGACCAGGATATCCGACTGCTGCAAGTGAATATGCGCACTCAATATAATCTTTGCTAATGAATTATTATCCTAAGAGTGTAAGGTCCATTTTAATCTATATCATGTTTGGTACAAGCCGCTTTCCTTTTTGCTCTCCTTCGTCCTCCTACTCCTCCTACTCCTCCCCCTCCTCCTCCTCCTTCTCCTTTGCCCACACTTCCTACTCCTCTGCATCTTCTTCCTCCTCCTCATCTTCATTTTCCTCCTACTCCTACACCTTTTCCCTCGCCTACTCTTCCTCTTCCTGCCCCTCCATCTCTTCTCTTTATTCCTTTTGTTGCTCCTCCTCTCGCTTCTCCTCCTCCATGTCCCTTCTTATTGCTTTTCCTTCTTTTCTCTTTCTACTTTCATATCTACGACCTTCTACTCTTCCTTCCTTCATCCTCCTTCTCCTCCTCTTACTCTTCCTCTTCCTTCCGCTTCTCCTGCTCCTCCTCCTCCTCCTCCTCCTCTTTCTCTTCTTCCTCTTCCTTCTCCTTCGCCTCCTATTCATTTCCTCCTTCCTCTTATCCTCGCCCTCATCCTCCTCTTACTTCTCCTCCTCCTACTTTTCCACCTCCTCTTCCTCTTCTTACATTTTCTCGGCTTCCTCCCCTAACTTCTCTTGATCCTTTCCTCGGTATCTTTATTACGGGCTCTGACAGCTTTTATCCAATTTAACGTTTGGCTGTGCGATTTGGTAACGAAGGAGGAGTAACAAGAGGGAGGAGAGAAGGAGGGGGAGGAAGAGGAGGAGGTGGAAGATGAGAAAGAGGAGGAGGAAAAGCGAGAGAGGAGCCGAGGTGAAAGCGGACAATGCAACGGAGAGGTGGGAGGCAGGGGAGGGGAGTAAGTAAGGCACTAGAGGGGAATTGAAAGGCAAGGGTAAGGAGAGAAGAAATAGGGAGAAGAAAAAGGCAAAAGATTAGATGGGAAGAGAAAATTGGAGAAGGAGGAGGGGAAGGGGAAGATAGATAAGGAAGGAGAAAGGAAGGAGAACAGAGAGGGTTGAAGGTGAAAGAATAAAAATGAGGACAATATAGGAAGGAGAGAAAGAGAAAGACGGTCAACTTGAATTTTAAAAAATTATTTTAGCTCGGTATTCGTAAACGAAACACCTCAAAGTGAACTCCAAACCGAAACCTGTGAAAAGTCTAGGGTAAACTTACTCACTACGGTAAATATAACAAAAGAAAAAAGTAAAAGGTGTATAGATAAACTCAAAGTTAATAAAACACCAGGCCCTGATGGTTGGCATCCAAGAATCTTAAAGGAAATGAAAAATGAGATTGTTGTTCCATTAGAAATTATTTTCAAGAAATCCATCATATCCGGAGATGTCCCAAGAGAATGGAAGCTAGCTAACGTTACTCCCATATTAAAAAAAAAGTGACAAAAAGAAACCAAATAACTATAGGCCTATAAGCTTGACTTCAATCGTAGGAAACATAATGGAAATTATCATCAGAGATGCTATCGAACATCATTTAGAAAGTAACCGTTTGATAAATGATAGCCAGCATGGTTTCAAACGAAAACGTTCTTGCGTGACTAACTTACTCGAATTCTACAACAGTTATCTCGAATTATGACAAAAGAAACAATATAGATTTAATATATCTAGACTTTGCAAAAACATTTGATACCGTCCCACACGAAAGACTACTTACTTAATTAGTTTCACACGGAATAAGTGGTAGCCTATTAAGTTGGACTAGTAATTGGTTGAATGATCGAAAAAAGAGAGTTGTTTTAAGTGGAAAAAACTTCTAGATGGAATAAATGTTACGAGTGGAGTTCCTCAGGGTTCCGTTCTTGGGCCACTTCTATTCATAGCATATATGATATAGAGCATGGACTAAAGTCTACTGTTTCCAAATTTGCTGATGATACAAAACTGTGCGGAATGGCAAATGATCACTTAAACCAATTAGATATTCAAGAAGATTTAGATAAATTACAGAAATGGTCTGAAAAAGGGCTAACGAAACTTAACACAAGTAAATGCAAGGTAATGCACATAGGTAAAAATAACAGTAAGTACGATTACAAGTTATTTGGAAATTTGTTAACAAAAGTGAATAGTGAAAAAGATCTCGGCGTAATTATCAGTAACGATCTCAAATCATCTAAGCACTGTATTTCAGCCTCTGAGAAAGGAAATAAGATTCTAGGACTGATTGCGCGATCTATTGACTTCAAAAGTTCATCACTCATTAACAAGCTATATAAATCGTTAGTTCGTCCACATTTGGAATATGCTGTTTCCGTATGGTCACCGAATCTCATTAAAGACATTGACAGACTGGAAAAAGTACAACGGCGAGCCACAAAACTAATTCCAAATATCAAAAATAATTTATACGAAAATAGACTAAAACATATGAATCTGTTTTCCCTAAAAAGGCGTAGACCCAGAGGTGACTTGATACAGGTCTTTAAAATTCTAAAGGGAATTGACAACACCAAAAGTGACAAAATTTTCACACTGAATGAGACTCAGACAAGAAACAATGGTCTCAAACTGTCCGCAAATAGATTTAATTTGGAAGTGGGTAGAAACAACTTCGCCAACCGTGTAGTTAATTAATGGAATAAACTTCCTGCAGAGGCAGTGCAATGTAGTTCAGTTCGAAGCTTTAAGAATCATTTGGATAAACACCTAAGCAAGATGCTGTAATGATGGTCATTTATTTTATATTATTTGTTTTTGTTTTGTTATAATTTGTCTGTTTGATTCTCATTTATTATTAGTTATATGTCGATTTATTATTATTTACTATTTACCTGTTTGTTTATTATTTAACTATACCTATGCATTTATTTATGTTATTTGTTATTTACATTATTATAGTTTTTATTTATTCATTTATTATTTTTTTTTTTTCGCATCCGACCTAGATATGGACCAAAGGTCTCCTGTCGGCATGCTCCGCCTTTGTAATCCTTTGTAATCCTTTGAGAGAGAGAGAGAGAGAGAGAGAGAGAGAGAGAGAGAGAGAGAGAGAGAGAGAGAGAGAGAGAGAGAGAGAGAGAGAGAGAGAGAGAGAGAGAGAGAGAGAGAGAGAGAGAGAGAGAGAGAGAGAGAGAGAGAGAGAGAGAGAGAGAGAGAGAGAGAGAGAGAGAGAGAGAGAGAGAGAGAGAGAGAGAGAGAGGAGAGAGAGAGAGAGAGAGAGAGAGAGAGAGAGAGAGAGAGAGAGAGAGAGAGAGAGAGAGAGAGGAGAGAGAGAGAGAGAGAGAGAGAGTGAGAGAGAGAGAGAGAGAGAGAGAGAGAGAGAGAGAGAGAGAGAGAGAGAGAGAGAGTGAGAGAGAGAGAGAGAGAGAGAGAGAGAGAGAGAGAGAGAGAGAGAGAGAGAGAGAGAGAGAGAGAGAGAGAGAGAGAGAGAGAGAGAGAGAGAGAGAGAGAGAGAGAGAGAGAGAGAGAGAGAGAGAGAGAGGGGAACTGGTGGTGGGATAGAGAGAAAGAAGGTTCAGCAAATGAGGTCACTCACACGGAAGGCCTATCCTGAAAGTAAATATTTGAGTGCGCCTTTGGTAAGACAACATGTTTGAGTACAAAATATACGATGTAAAAACAACAGTAATGAAACTGAGTGCGTTAAAGGTCTTATTGAATGGATGCCAATGACAGGTAAGTGCAACAAATGAAAGAATGAATGATGACTTGGAGAAGTTCCTTAAGGTGTGGATATAATGTAGGTGTGAGTGTGGGAGTCGTGGAAGAGGAATTCTTTCATCAATGAATTCCATAGTTATGTATGTATGTATGTATGTATGTATGTATGTATGTATGTATGTATGTATGTATGTATGTATGTATGTATGTATGTATGTATGTATGTATGCATGTATGTATGTATGCATGTATGCATGTATGTATGTATGTATGTATGTATGTATGTATGTATGTATGTATGTATGTATGTATGTATGTATGTATGTATGTATGTATGTAGTGTATGTATGTGTGTATGTATGTTTGTATGTATGTATGTATGTATGTATGTATGTATGTATGTATGTATGTATGTGTGTGTGTGTGTGTGTGTGTGTATGTATGTATGTATGTATGTATGTATGTATGTATGTATGTATGTATGTATGTATGTATGTATGTATGTATGTATGTATGTATGTTTTGCTTGAAACTACGAGGAATTCAAAGATCGGAATACTGAAAATTTTCGTCTATTTAAGACATTTTCAAAGTACATAGTATCACAACAAAGTACAGCTTAAATACAATAGTGTAGAGAACAGGAGAGGTCACTCAACATAACTACATAAGGATTGTGTTGCACAGAAACAAAAATAGAAATAATAAAAATGTAAATAATAACAAGAATAAATCAACAAAGTGGGTGACAATTGACACATGTTATAAAAGGTCACACAAGATGGCTAAGGCGGAGCTTTGTGACATTGTCCTCCAATTTTGTTGATGACAAAATTATCTTGTTTGAAAAGACCGGTGCTTAAATTTAGATTCTCATTGAAAGTTTTTTTTTTTTGTGAGACACGATTCAATAATATTCCTTAACAAATAGGAACTACATGAAACAATTTCTTGGGAATTTTCCCAATCAATACAATGGTTGTAGTCTCTAATGTGAGCAAAATTCCCACTTGACGATTGGCCAGTACGGACACTATATTTGTGCTGGTTCAACCTAAATTTTTTAATTCCTTGCCAGTCTGACCAATGTAACGAGAATTGCAATTCTTGCAAGAAATACTGTAGACACAACCCACTGAATTATCAGGCGAATTCTTGATGAGAAGTTCTTTGATTGTATTGCTTTTAGTACAACATTAACATTAAAAACCTTAAGGACACGAGGAAGATTCACCAAATGGGGATGAAAGGGAAGAATCAAAAGA
>NC_134803.1:21074553-21087053 GCF_046742065.1 Oratosquilla oratoria | reverse complement strand
ATACATATGTATATATGTATATATAATATACACAGACATGACAGAACTGAATAGACATCAAGAGAAATCGTTTAATTTATTAAACAAGTAATTGATACAATTAAAGTGCTTATAAATGGTCACAATGTGAATAACTAATATTTGGTTGATATCCCCTTTGCTTTTTTCAATGCAACAACCCTTCTAGGTATGCTAGTGATTAGTTCACGAATATCATCTTGAGGAATTCCTTGCCATGTTTCCCGTAGTAATCCTAAGAGTTCGGGCTTTGAAGATGGCTTCCTGTTCTTTTTACCAAGTTTTCGGTCTAATATACCCCAGAGGTCTTCAATAGGGTTCATATCCGGGGACTGACTTGGCTATGGAAGTTTCTTGATCCCATTTTGTTTCAACTAATTTTGTGTTGTTTGAGCAGTGTGACAAAGAGCTCCATCTTCCATATATAGGAAGACATTTTTACTTATTCTACCACTGGAGAATATTGGAATGAGTCCTTCCTTTAATATAGAAACATATTTGCCTAAATTGATGTTTCCTTGACACTCCACAAGCTCTGATCGACCATCACTCCAAATTGCACCCCACACTATTTTTGAAATGCCCCTATGTTTCACTGTTGGCTGCAGTCTTTTGAGGTCAAACTCTTGACTACAGAGTCTCCAGACCCACACTCTTTCATTGTCGGAAAATAATGCAAATCGTGACTCATCAGAGAAAAAGACAGTGCTCCAAAAGGCCACATGGCTCTCCACCATCTCAGTAGTCCAATCCTTTCTACGCTTGATATTGGCTGGACGAAGGAGGGGTTTCCTTTTTACTGTAAGAGGCCGGTAGATAGAGGCAGACATTTAAGTAGATAGAGGGGTAGGTGAAAAGATATGCATATTTTATGACTTTGATGTTTTGAAACAATGGCCGATAGGAAATGCAGAGTTGCATATTCTCGCTTGCCGTCTGGTGTTTTGTAAACATGGGTTAGGCAAGCGATAGAGTGATGATGTGATGAAATGTAAACATATAAGCCATGTTCCGCTTGCGACAGATTGCTTGCGTAAACAGTATTGCTTGAGACAGTATAACAGTCTTTCTGATTGGAGAAAAGGGTGGAGGAGGAGAGAAATTATTGGTGCATGGAGATAAAGTCACGCCCTTAAATTGTGACGTCGGAGCAGACTTGCCTTGATGGGATTTACAAGGATCCCAAGCGGGAATCCCTTGGTGTAGATTGAACAACCAAGTGTAATTACTTAGAAGAAAGAAGATAAGAAAACGATATCTCCGTTTAATTCACCCCATCAAGAAACTTTAATAACTCGTGACCGAAGCTCTGATAGAAACAGACTTAAGAGAAGAAAGAGGCATGGGGCCTACAGATGAATAACCTAAGTGACTAGTTGTTAGTGGCAGTGAAGCTAACAGTGGCGGCAGCTAGGGATGAACTTCCTCCGAATAGATTAAACGAACTCCTCCGAAGAAACTACAAGACTGAGTGCAAGATAAGTCTACGGGTGTAAAGGTACACCAATCTACAGTGCACAACCACAACCACGACCGCAACCACAACCAAGCGTATGTTAATTTCAAGGACGAGAGACGAGGAGTCTTCATATTACGAGTGGAATAAGGCGGTCTTCAAGGCGATCTTCAAGGCCATCTTCAAGGCTATCATCTACAAGACGATCAACATGGCAGTGAGCAAGGTCTGACGAGGGACGACGAGGCTGACGTACGTAAGGAAGACTACGTGGAGGCAGTCAAATTCACCGAGAATGAAAACACCTTAGGAGTTAATAAATTCCTTAACTTAATAGATACATTAACAGATGAAAAAAGGCAAATAGAAATTTTAAAGGAGAATGTAGATCCTGAGAAAGGTAGACCTAGGTTTATCATAAATTTCCAGCAAATGGAAGATATCAACCAATATGAAGCCTATAAGAAAGCATTCATTAAACATTTTATGTCAAAGTGTGATCAGGATCCTATCAGGTCTTTGGTTAGAATGATCAAAGAAGCTAGAACAAGTAAATCAGACACAGAATACTTAGCTAAATTGGATAGATGGTCAAAAGACATGAATTCCATCTTGAAAGATTCAGATTGGATAGAAATATCTAGTGACAAAATTAAAGTTTCTCAGGTAATAAAAATAATCACATTTGGATTATTGACCAGAAATTCTGATGATTTAACGGCAGAAAAGCTGTATAGAAATCTCAAGTCAAATATGAATTTAGGAAAGGTAGATTATCTAATGCAAGGGTACAGTGAGACTAGAATAATAAATCCTTATGTGATGACAGTGGGACAACAGAGGGACTCTAGAGGAAAGTATAAGAAAACCGAATTAGGACATATACAGAAAGTTAGAAATCCATCCAGGGATATCTGAATTATACTTGGGGACATAAAGCACAAGACTGTTATTATGGAACTATTTGTAGAAATTGCAAATATGAGGGTCATGATGAGTATCAGTGTAGAAACCCACCTTTCTGTATGTATCACCAAAGAATAGGCCATAAATCCATTGAATGTAGAAATTTTCGTATGTACAGGGAAACAAGAGGAAAAACCCCAGACACAGAATAAACCAATATTCTAGAACTACCCATATATATAAAAATAGACAGTATTGTGTTAAGGATAAGAGTGCTAGAAAGATGAAAGAAAACTCCAACATCGAAGTTAGTCATAAACTGACAATTATAATTGGAAGGACTTCTGTAGGACCTCTCATTGCTGGTAGAGTGTTCAATAAGCCTATGCAAATATTTATTGATACAGGATCTGTAGTTAATGTTATAACCAGTACAGTTTTAAACCAGTTGAAACCAGGAGTGAAAATCTTGGAACCAATCCATTACTTATTGCAAGGAGTAACTGGAAACCAGTCAGAAACATTAGGTAAGGTTGAACTAGAAGTCATCTTAAGTACAAATAAACATTTACACATTCCAGTGATAGTTGTAGAAGAATCTGTTTTTTTTTTTTCAGGAGATTTATTGATAGGATTTGCAACTATGAGAAAAGAGAATATGGTCATACGTCCTGCTGACCTAGGGATTTTAGTGAAATCACAGTTAATCCCATTTTTTAATCAACCAGACTTAAGACCAGTGACAGGAATCAATGAATACTTAGACATAGATAGGAAAGATAAAAAAAATTCTTTAGATAACGAGACCGAGCGGTCCAGACCAACAGAAAGTAAAGCCACATATAATGAACCCAACTAAGGTGTTCAAGAAATCCCAGAAATTACTAATACATGAACTACAAATGAAGCCTTGCAAATTGTGGATGGTGGTGTAATAAAGTCGACATTATTACACTCCAGAGCAATTAACAGGGTCAAAGTGCAGTTGAAAGGAGTCACCGTAGACTATGAAATTTTAACCATCCTAGAATCAATTAGATTAAAAGGTTTGAAATTGGACTCAGGGATCTATAAGTAAAATAAGAACATGGTAGAAGTGTTAATGATTAATACTTTTAATAAAGATATAGTTTTAAGGAAAGGTACACAAATAGGATGTTTTCAAGTGTGTACAAAACCCATTAAGATTTGAAATGACAGTACTGAGGAGGTGGAATTCTGTTCAGTTCAGGAAGAAATAGAGTTAGGAAAGAAATACAAGGATCAATGAAAACCTACTAATTGCCCTGAGTTGGATGAAAGTTTAGCTGCTTTGCTTGTGAAGCACAATAAAGCAATTGCTTTGCCGGGGGACGCCTTAGGCAAAAAAACTGTTTTAAAACATCAGATTAAGTGGAAACAGGTATGTTATAACACATTTGTAAATGTTCACTATAAACCCACTATGGGAGAAATAATATCGGAAGTACAGGAAAAATGTATATTTCGACTTCTATCTTTTTCAGCTGAAGAGGACCACAGATAGTAGTCGAAATATATAGTTTTCCTGTACTTCCGATATTATTTCTCCGATAGTGGGTTTATAGTGAACACATCAGATTAAATTAAAACCAGGAACACAGCCTATTTACATACCCACCTACAGAGTTCCTCACTCTAAATTAGCAATAATAGATAAATTGATCACTGAAATGTTATAGCAGGATAATATTGAACATAGTAAAAGTGAGTGGAACTTTCCTTTGATTCTGGTGACAAAGTCAGATGGTACTATGCGCCCAGTTATTGATTATAGGGAATTGAATAAGCACACCATACGTGACAGGTTACCATTACCAATAATAGGGGACATTCTCAGAAGTTTGGGAACTGAGAATATATATTTTAGCACTATAAATATCAAATCTGAGCTTTGGCAAATAGAGTTGCATGAAGACTTACGAGAGTTAACAGCATTTTTCGCTCCAATGGGATATTATGAGTTCAAACGAATGCCATTTGGGTTATGTAATAGTCCATTAACTTACATGAGATTAATGAATACAATTCTAGATGGGTTGTTAGGAAACACTGCCAATATACTCCTATATGATACTTTAGTAGTTTTCCAGACAGCGGTTGAGCACTTTAACAAATTAGATTTGATATTCTCAAGACTAGTTGAAGCATAATTGAAAGTGAAACTTGAAAAATGTAAGTCCTTGCAGGACAGTGTTATTTATTTAGGACATAAGATAGACAGACATGGACTTAGTACAGTGAATTCAAAGGTTGAAGCAGTAAGGAATTTTCCAGTTCCAAACAATGGAGAATAAGTTAGAAGTTTCTTAGGATTAACAGGATATTATAGAAAATTTATTCAACAATATGCTGACATTGCAAATCCATTAAGATTTTTGTTGAGGAAGGACTCAAAGTTCATGTGGGGACCTGCACAACAGCAAGCTTTTGACAAGTTGAAAGATAAACTCACGAGTTCTCCAATTTTAATATTTCCAGACTATGATAAAGAATTCATTCTTTGCACTGATGCATCTGACATAGGATTAGGAGGAATACTTATGCAAGAGAGAAATGGAACTTTGAAACCAATAGCTTACACTTCAAGACTTTGTAATAATGCAGAGAGAAACTACTCTATAACAGAAAGAGAAACATTAGCAGTGATATATTCATTAGAAAGATTTAGAGATATGATATTGGGATATCCAATCAGAGTATGGACTGATCATACAGCTATTCAGAACTTATTTAAGCATAAGAATCTTAGGGGCAGACTCGCTAGATGGTTTGCGGTACTTCAGTGCTATGAAGTTAAATTTGAATATATTCCGGGTAGAAAGAATGTTGCGGCAGATGCACTTTCTAGAAACATTAGCCAACCAATGACAGGGTTGACCAATATTGTTTGTAGTATAGAGGAGTTAGTAACCTTAGATGAGGAAATGCTAATAAGAGAACAGAGGGATGATAAGACATGTGACTCATTAGCCAAGTATTTGATGAACCCAAGAGGAAATCCTCCAAAACTACCAAAGGGGTATAAGATAGAGGAATTTCATTTGACTAATGGACTTTTGTATAGAAAAACAGTTGTAAGTGGGAAAGATATTTCTAGAGGTCCAGTAAATCAGTTGGTAATACCACAAACTCTTGTAAAAGAGATATTGAAGTTACTTCATGATAGTGATTGTAGTTCACATCCAGGGAAGGATAAAACTTATAGACAAGCACAACTTAAATACTTTTGGCCAGGTATGAAGAAAGATATATATGATTATATAGAAAAAAATTGAAATGTGTTAAGGTGAAAGGAAATGCACCAAAACCTGCTCCTATCCGTACCTATCCAATTCCACAGAAACCTTGGGAAAGAGTTCACATAGATACATTGGAGTTACCTATGTCTGAGAATGGATATAGATATGTATTTGTTGCCATTGATTGTTTTTCAAGATTTTGTATTTTACAACCCATTCTAAATAAGAAAGCTGAAACTATTGCCTCAATGATCAGATAATCTGTAATTTCACTCCACCTAATATCTTAGTTTCAGATAATGGAACTAAATTTGACAACAAAATCTTGGAAAAATTAAGCAGTTTATTTAAAATAAAGAGCGTAAACATTCTAGTGAATCATCCACAAAATAATGGAGTTGTAGAGAGGTAATAAAATTATTACATGTCTTAGAAGTATGATAGGTCCTCATAGTATAGCTTGGGATACTTGGATTTCTTGTGTTAAATGTACTCTGAACAACCAAATAAATATAGCAACAGGCGAAACACTTCATTTTATTATTTTTGGGGAAGACAAAACTCTTCAATATGAAATCTTGACCGCAGAGCAGAAACCTGTATATAATATAGATGATTATATCTCAAATAGGATAAATACTTTTCAAAGTATTCGCCAAAGAGTTAGGGAACATATGCAGGAGTATTCATAAAAAATGAAAAAACAACACAAAATAACACATAAACTAGAATTCAAAATAAGAGATTTAGTAATGGTCAAACTATATTCACCCTATAATAAACTTTTACCAAGGTATTCTGGTCCATATAGGATAATTGATTCTGCAGGTGGAAATAAATCTAAACTCTTACATTTAGAAAGTAGGGAAGAATTGATAGGCCATTTAGATGATATGAAAAAGGTTAAATTGCAGTTTTTTGAAAATGATTGTTGTGATGCCCTATGTATCAATTTTAATAAACCAGGATAGTATAGGGAATATTTTGATAATATTCTATGTGAATTGAATACTAATATAGATGTATTTTACATATAGTATTAATTTGACCAATTGTATGTACTTGGGATGAGAGACCTAAACTACTGGAATTTGGTGTCAAGCATGATGACCTTGGATCTACTGTGCTCAGACTTGGAATTTTGCCCATATTTAAGGACAATTCATATAAGTATAGACAATAGTATTTTGTGAAGCATTAAGAGTGTTTCTTTGAATAGAAAAATTTATTAAGTGTGTCAACAAAAATAATTGAAATGCAAGAAGAGACACTTTACAATACATTTCTAACTCATATTGCATATTGTTAACATCTTTGAAAAGATGATGAAACCATTCTCCATTGAAATCTAATGTTCTTAATCAAAGTAGTGAGTTTTGCAAATCTATCTTACATTTCATTTTGTGTGTTGCAAATCATTTTGGGATATGCTATATTATTGTGCATTTTGAGGGGTTGTTTATTTCTTTGATATGTTTTACTGATACTGATACTGATACTTTGATATGTTTTACTGATACCATTTTACCAGTTTACGCAAGGGTGGATTAGCTTCTTATATATGATGATTTCCAAGTATATACTAGCGAGCCATGTAAGAGGGTAGTAGATATCATTGGTCGGGACGACCATGGGTAGCTGCCGAGCCCTGCAAGAGGCCAGTAGATAGAGGCAGACACTTAAGTAGATAGAGGGGTAGGTGAAAAGATATGCAAATTTTATGACTTCGGTGTTTTGAAACAATGGCCGATAGGAAGTCCAGAGTTGCATATTCTCGCTTGTCGTCTGGTGTTTTGTAAATATAAGTTAGGCTAGCGATAGACTGCTGATGTGATGAAATGTAAACATATAAGCCATGTTCCGCTTACGACAGATTGCTTGCGTAAACAGTATTGCTTGAGACAGTATAACAGTCTTTCTGATTGGAGAAAAGGGTGGAGGAAAGAAATTTTTGGCGCATGGAGGTATAGTCACTCCCTTAAAGGGTGGCACTTACTTGTAACGTTCAAAGTTATTGGATGAATTAAATTGTGATGTCGGAGCAGTCTTGGCTTAGTGGGATGTACAAGGATCCCAAGCGGGAGTCCCTTGGTGTAGACTGAACAACCAAGTGTAATTACTCAGAAGAAAGAAGATAAGAAAACGATATCTCCGTTTAATTCGCCCCATCAAGAAACTTAAATAACTCGTGACCGACGCTCTGATAGAAACAGACTTAAGAGAAGGAAGAGGCATGGGGCCTACAGATGAATAACGTAAGTGACTAATTGTTAGTGGCAGTGGAGCTAACGCTTACAGCTCTGCCATAGTGTGACGTCTATGGGGAAGGGCCAGGTTAAAAAACTAGAGTTCTGCTTAAGAATGATTATTTCCTTCAAAGAAACAAATAAACAAAATCGAAAAATAGAAGTCGCCAAAACTAGCGAAAAGTACAATGTCCGAAACACGTAAATTCACAGAACATAAAAGGCTAAGATTGCCTAGACACGTATATATATAAGTGTCGATCAAATATCGACATTCAATAAAGAAAAAATAGTCTTAAAGACAATATGTGGTAAGGTCGAGAAATATCGACCATCAGAATGGAAACTAAGTCCTACGTAATAATTTACGTAAAAATTACAAAGTCGAGAAAATTCTACGACTAAAAGTCTAAGTCCAACAAAGTGGACGAGTTCTAGCAAAGCTAGACTAAGATATGAGATTAGTGCAATGGGACTCTGGTTTAAGCAGAGACCAGAATGATTCGAGAAAATACAAGTCGAGATGAAACTACGACTATAAGGTCTAAGTCCAACGTAGTGGACGAGTGCATGGGGAGCTCCGATAAGCAGAGTCCCCAAGCCTACCGTGGGAACGGCCGGCATAGTCCAAGTTACACATACGCACATGCGCGCATGTGCGTCTGAATGAAATCTTCACTACGACGAGTCTGTAGTCGTAACTCCTCCCTCCTCAAGAGACACGCAACGGGAGAGAGTATCGGCAAGAATGTTGCGTGATCCCCTGATGCGTTTCTGGTACGTATTCGCCATTCGGTTGAGAATACACCAGAGGATTGTGATCCGTGTGGAGGTGCATCTCGAAGTGACCTCCGATGATGGGTTCGAAGTGCCGGAACGCTTCTATGAGGGCCCGACATTCCTTCTCAATAGTGGAGTAATGGCGCTGTGAAGTATGCCACCACACCCAACTTTGTAAGCAAACCCAATTTCGTAAACAAACCCAAGCGACCAAGCGTCCCTCGCACAAAGCATCATGGCTACCTCACGCATTGGACTTGAGATCAACAGTCATTAACCTCCCAGTTATTAACCTCTTCCCCCTCCCTCGCATCCACCGCGAGCAATACGGTGTTTATGGAACTCGATCTGTATGCCTCGTCCAAGATAATTCTAGCTTCATGTCGTCAGCTGTATTATAACCTAACGTACGTACTTTATTCGAATATATAACATCATGATGAAGGGTAAAGTTGGCATCATTTTGGCCCTCCAGGTATTAGTGATTTTCATCAACTTTTCGGGTCGGTTGAGAAGTTCAGAGGTTCCAAAATACGACCATAAGGAAGATCGGATTGAGAACTATTTGACTTGTGATGGCTGTTGCAAACACTTTGGATTTGGCCGATGGACTATATACAAACACCTACTATCGCCCTCTTCCATTACCAAGCGCAGCAACAAGGTCAGGGTCGGAACACATTCGTGTACTTCCGAGGTAAGCAACATCAAACCCGGAAGCAACAGTGTTATAATAGCAATATGTTTGCTATTATCTGGCGACATTCATCAATGCCCTGGCCCCGTGAGGGCCAATGAGATGGATGCCAAGCTGTCCTGTTTGTCGGGCAAGGGCCTACAAATTGTTCACTTGAACATTTGCAGCCTGACGTCAAAATTGGACGAGGTAAGAGAGATTACCCGGAGGACTACCCCTGCAGTATTATGCTTCACCGAGACCAAGCTGGACGATACGATAGCGGATCCGGAGGTAGAGATCAACAACTACACCATCGTGAGGAGAGATCGTAACCGGGCTGGAGGCGGCGTGGCTGTCTACATACGCAACGACATCGCGTTTGAGCAACGGACAGACATGAACAGTGAGTTGGAGGCTTTGTGGATAAACATTCTCTTGCCAAAATCTAAGCCTATCCTCGTAGGTGCCTGCTATAGACCGCCCTGGCAACATGACTTCTATAGTAAGCTTGAGGATTTGTGTTCCAATTCCACAGACTTTCTGAACAATGAAGTGATTATAACTGGCGACTTGAATACTCATGTAGAATCAACCTCGAATACTCTGCATAATGCGCTAAAGTCATTCTGTTCAATGAATGATCTGAAACAAATTATCACAGAACCCACCAGAGTATGTGCCACTGCTAATTCTGTTATTGATCTTATTTTGGTATCAGATGTTCAGAAAATATGTTCTAGTGGAGTAATTGATATTGGTTTGAGTGACCATAGAGCAACGTATTGTATCAGGAAAGTTTCCAAACAACAAATCAATCAGCATAAAACCATAAAAGTTCGTTCTCTTAAGCATTACAGCAAGGAATTGTTCTGCGAAAGGTTGTCCGAGGTTAACTGGTTTTCAGTCGTCAATTGTACAGATGTTGATCAAGCTTGGAATAATTTTAAAGCACTGTTCATGGGGGTATTAGACAAATTAGCTCCAGTAAAATCAATCAGAATAAAACAACGTTCCGAGCCGTGGTTTTCTGGTGACATCTTGAAAATGATCAACAGGAGAGATAAGGCTTTAAAAGAGTATAAGAAAACAAAAGATCAATCTGTTTTCGCTATGTATAAGAAGTTACGGAACGAGGTTCAGGTTATGGTAGACAGAGCTAAGGTAGGATATTACAAAGATTCTCTCCAAACCAACAAAAACAATCCCAAAAAACTATGGCAAACAATCAAACAGTTAGGTTCTTCCAAAAATCTAAAATCCAAAAGTAGTAACATTGGTCTTAATGTTAATGGTATCTTTACTTTCGACAAAGTAGCGGTGGCTCAAAAATTTAACTCCTTTTTCACCACCATTGCTACCACCCTCGTAAATAATTTACCAGTACCTTCAGGTCATTTTGGCCAAGAACACATTAATAATTATTATTGGAATCAGGGTGTATCCTATGACACCTTTGCTCTGTCTACGGTTGCTAATGTAGATGTGTATAAAATGTTGAAGACTGTTAACAGGTCTAAGGCTACCGGACTAGATAATATTCCAGCCAGATTTGTGAATGACTCAGCTGAGCAGATTACTCCCTGTATCACTCACATAATCAATACTTCGATTCAACAGGGCAAAGTTCCCAAAGATTTTAAATTAGCAAAAGTTACTCCTTTGTACAAAAAGGGTAGCAAAACAGATTCCGGTAACTATAGGCCAGTCTCAGTGCTCGGTATTATATCGAAGGTCTTGGAAAGAGTTGTTTATAACCAGGTTTATGAATACATTCAAAGCAATAACTTGTTCTATGATTTACAATCAGGCTTTCGAAAATCATATTCTACTGATGCATGTTTGATCAATTTGACTGATTACATCAAAGGTGAAATTGACAGAGGTAATTACTGTGGAATGGTTATGCTAGATCTCCAGAAAGCCTTTGATACTGTAAATCATGATATTCTATTATTCAAACTACAAGCGTTAGGCTTCAAATCAGATGTTGTTAATTGGATGAGGTCTTATCTAACAGGTCGAGAACAGATTGTGAATGTAAATGGTTCAACATCAAAAGCAGCAAAAATAACATGTGGTGTCCCACAGGGTAGCATTTTAGGTCCGCTGTTGTTTCTTTTGTATGTGAATGACATGAAAGCTGCTGTGAACTGTAAACTGCTGTTGTATGCCGATGATTCAGCCTTACTAGTTTCTGGCAAAGATGTAAATAGGATTGAGACGTTACTCAGTGAAGAGTTATTGAATGTCAGCAAGTGGTTGTTGGATAACAAATTGTCTCTACATCTAGGTAAAACAGAATCCATTCTCTTTGGCTCCAATCAAAAACTCAAAAATGCTCCCAACTTCAATATCCAATGTAATGATACTAGTATTCAACCTAGGTCTGTTGTCAAATATCTTAGAACAGAAATTGATCAAAATGTGTCGGGAGAAGTTATGGCACAAAAAATAATTAAAAGGGTCAGCTCCAGAACAAAATTTTTGGCAAGAATACAAAAATATCTAGATGTAGAGACGATGAAGTTACTAGCTTCAGCCCTGGTTCAGTGTCATATTGACTATGCTTGTTCTTCCTGGTATAGCAACCTATCTAAAAAATCTAAGAGTAATCTTCAAATATGTCAAAACAAACTAATCAGGACCGTTTTGAAAATTCATCCACGTACTCATCTAGATTATACGCATTTCAAACTGTTAAATTGGTTACCTGTTGAGAAACGTGTTGCTCAGTTAAAGCTTAATCATGTTCACCAAATTGTGAACGACTCTTGTCCCAGTTATTTGTCAGATACGTTTACACTTGTCAGAAATGCTCGTTCCCTGAGAACTCGTTCTAGTAGGTCATCTGTCATTGTACCTAGGTTTAATAGTTCGTTAGGGAAAAGTACTTTCAAATACACTGGTGCTATTGCTTGGAACTCTTTACCGACCAACATTCAATCAATTGTATATAAAAGTAGTTTTAAAAAATCAGTTAAATGTTATCTTTTAGACACTGTTCTCTCTGAAGAAAATAGTTTATATGTTTAATTTACACTTCTTATAATCCTAATTTACACTTCGTATAACCTAGCTTTTCTATGATAATCCTTTCCTAATTGTAATATGAGGACCACAGTGGAAATAAGTCTTTTGACTTTCTGTGCCATCCT
>NC_134803.1:21064553-21069553 GCF_046742065.1 Oratosquilla oratoria | reverse complement strand
ACTTGGCAAAGAGTGAAAAATACAATAAGATATGGATAAAAAGAGAAATGAGTACTGAGGAATTAGAAAAAGAAAGGGCGCTAAGAGAAGAAGCAAAGGAAAAAAACTTGAAAAGATCGGAGACAGAATGCAAAGAATTCCAGTGGAGAGTAATAGACTTGAGATTAAGACAATGGCGCTTCAAAACGAACAAAACAAGGGAAGAAGAAACCAGGGAGAAGGAAGAAAATTAAAAGTGGCCTATACCAACATTGACGGACTAATTTCGGGACTGAACGAACTCAATGATTATCTGTTAGAAGCAAAACCAGACATAATGGGAATTGTAGAGACTAAACTAAGAGGTGAAATACCATCCACTGTTATCGGACAAGGTTTATACAACTACTGGATAAAAAACAGGGACAAGAAACAGGGAGGGGGAATCATGTTCTTGGCCAAGAAAGACCTAAAGGTGACAAAAATTGCAGAGGGCAAAGGTAATGCTGAATTGATCATGATAAAAGTCGAAGGCAAGAATATGAAAAGTAGAAAGTTTGTGGTGACTTATGTGCCTCCAAAAACAAGCGCTTGGAAAGAAATTGAACATAAAAAAATGCTAGATGACACAAGAAAATCACTCAATGAGATACTAATGGGTAAGGGTAATCTGGTAGTTATGGGGGACTTCAATTGCAAAGAAATTTGTTGGGACAGCATGACAGTGCAAGGAGGAGATGACTCGTGGGGCAATGTACTGCTAGATATGACCATGGAGTACACAATGACCCAATGGGTCCATGAAAACACAAGGTACAGAAATAATGAAGAGCCATCGAAACTAGATCTAATATTTACAACAGAGCCTGAAATAGTGCATAAAGTCCAGTATGAGACACCAATTGGAAAGAGTGACCATGTACTCATCGAAACTATACTAAAGGAAGAAATAGACATAGAGAGGAACGAAAAGCATAGGAAAGGAAGACTGAGGTATAACAAAACAGACTTTACAAAACTAAAGACATTCTTCCGGAATGCAAACTGGGAAATATTTTACAGGGAAGAAACAGCAGTGGAAGAGAAATGGAATATATTGATGGAAAACTACAATGAAGGGGTAAACAGGCATGTACCAAGACAAAAGCGAGAGAGAGAGTACATTAAATGTTGGTTCAACAAAAGATGCAGTGAGGCAAAAGACAGAAGGGACAAAGCTTGGAAAAAGTGGAGAAAAGACAAAAAACAAAGCAAATGGCAAATTTATGTTAACTATAGAAATGAGTATGTTAATGTGAGAAGAGAGGAGAAAAGGAACCATGAGAAGGATATTATAGACAAATGCAAAGAGCAACCCAAACTATTCTATCGGTATGTGAATGGTAAACTTAAAAACAAACAGGAATTGGTGAAACTATGCCAAGGAAACATAGAATACACAGAAGATTTAGAGATGGCCGAAGTCATGAACAATCACTTTAAATCTGTTTTCACCAGAGAGAAAATACCGAATTGTGACATAGACAAAAACAAGAAATCTCCCCTCATGAATGAGTTTACAGCATCACTAAAGGAAATATCAGAACATTTATCAAGGCTGGATGTCAGAAAATCACATGGCCCGGACGGTATTGCAAATTGGATTCTAAAGGAGTGCAAAGAAGAACTAACAGACAAAATACACATCTTAATAAACAGCTCACTCAAAGAAGGAAAGATACCCGAGGACTGGAAAAACGCTAACATTGTACCAATACACAAAGGAGGAAACAAAGAAGAACCCACCAACTATAGGCCAGTATCACTAACAAGCACCATTGCCAAAATTTGTGAGAAAATAATCAAGAATAGATGGGTAAAACATCTGGAAGACAATGACATATTAAACCCAAGACAATTCGGATTCAGACAAGGAAGATCATGCTCCACAAACTTAATATGCTTTTACTCAAGACTAATAGACATAGTGCAAGAAAGAAATGGATGGGCTGATTGTGCATTCCTAGACTTGCAAAAAGCCTTTGACAAAGTACCACACAGAAAACTACTAAATAAACTGGAACACATAGGAGGAATACAGGGAAACCTACTAAAATGGATAGAGGACTTTCTGACTGGTAGAAAGATGAGAGTAGTGCTCAGAGAAAAATATTCAGACTGGAAAGAGGTGATCAGTGGAGTACCGCAAGGATCTGTGCTGGCACCAATAATGTTTGCTATCTATATGAATGACATGGATGAGGACGTGAACTGCTACATGAGCTTCTTTGCCGATGACGCCAAACTGCTAAGGAAAATAGAAACTGATGAGGACTGTGAAGCACTGCAAGAAGACCTAAATAGGGTATGGAACTGGAGTCAGAAATGGGAAGTGGACTTTAATACTAAGAAGTGTAGCATAATGGAGTTTGGAAAAAGCAAAAACAGAATATCAGGAAAATATACAATTGGAACCAAAGAAGTAAAGAAAGTAGGATCCGAAAAAGATTTGGGAGTAATTATCACGAACGACTTGTCCTATGATATACAGATTAACAAAATTGTCGGGGAGACTTACAACTTGCTAAGATCAATAAAAGTGGCGTTTACATACTTGGACGAAGACATGATGAAAATAATATTGGTTACATTGATAAGGCCTAGATTAGAGTATGCAGCGACATTGTGGTCCCCCAGTACCAAAAAGAATATAAAGAAAATAGAAAGAATCCAAAGAGCAGCTACAAAAATGGCACCTGCACTTGCAAACCTATCATACGAAGAGAGATTGGCTAAACTGGAGTTACCGACACTGGAGCAAAGAAGAGAGAGAGGTGACCTATTGACCATCTACAGAATCATGAAAGGCACAGAGGTACTCGATAGTGAGAACTTACTTAACTGGGACAAAAGAAACACAAGAGGACATGGAAAGAAAATAAAAAAACATAGCTATAGAAGAGAACTGAAGAAAAACAGTTTTCCTCATAGAGTTTTGGACACTTGGAACAAACTGGACAATGAAATAGTATGCGCAAAAACCATTCATGAGTTTAAAAACAAACTAGACACTGCAAGATACAAAGGCGGGACAACACGAGCATAGCTCCCCTTCCCGCAAAATACAACTAGGTAAATACAACTAGGTAAATACATAAACACGCATAGTGTTTTTCGTACACACGTGTCAACATTTGGAATGGCATAAAAGAGGGAACGGTCCAATGAAAGACCATAAACGAATCTGTGCAATACAATTAAGTCGAAACAAATATGGCATATACGCGTACACACACACACACACACACACACACACACACACACACACACACACACATACATACACACGCACGCACACACACACACACACAAACACACGCATACACGCATACACGCCCACACACACACACACACACACACACACACACTCACACACACACACACACACAGAGTACAATCGACACCTTTATATATTAATGATTACTGACCTTCATATATGAAGATGAACACCGACTTCCTTTTCTCTCTCTTTTTTTTTCATTTTTTGCTCCTGTTGTTTACCTTTTCCCCTGTCTTCTCCCATTTCTTCTGGCCAGCCAGCCTTGGTTTTCAGCTGGTTTGTTTTCCCGCCATCCTCATCTTATGGTCGACTTCCTTATATGGTGATAAAGATCCAGAGCATCTCACTCGGTCCCACTTCGGGGGCTCTCCCGGCGTAATGTTTATGGTGAGAACTATTTCTCTCTCAGCCCAGGCCTTGCGATGTAACTTCTAATCTTCGCAGATGGAGGGAAGGGAGTGTGGAGGAGGTGCAGCACTAAGAAATGGGACTTCACTCTATTGCTCCACCTCCTCCAGCTCTTTCTCATACTTATCTCCATTCTCATACTAATATTCATACTCACAAACATACTCATACTCATACCCTTACTTATACTCATACTCATACTCATACTCGTACTCGTGCTCGTACTCGTATTCGCATTCGTATTTGTATTCATATCCATTTTCACACTGACATTCATATTCTTATGCATTTTCATATTCATATTCATATTCATATTCATATTCATATTCATATTCATATTCATATTCTTATGCATTTTCATATTCATATTCATATTCATATTCATTTTCATATTCATATTCATATTCATATATATATTCATATTCATATTCGTATTCATATTCTTAGTCATAGTCATAGTCATAGTCATAGTCATAGTTATAGTCATATTCATATTCATATTCATATTCATATTCATATTCATATTCATATGCATATTCATATTCATATTCATATTTATATTCATATTCATACTCATACACATACTTGTACTCATACTCATACTCATGTTCATATTTATACTCATACTCATACCCATACTCATATTCATAATCATAATCATACACTCATACTCATATTCGTACTTGTTCTCATAACATACTCATACTTATAACCATACTCATACTCATATCAATACTAATACTCATACTCGTATTCATACGTATACTCATGTTCATACTCATGTGCTTGCACATTCCCATTGTCCTCATCTTTCTACTCATCTTCCTTCTCTTCCTCATCCTCATTACCATGTTCATATTCATACTTATGCGCATAATCATAATCACACTCATACTCATACTCATAGTCACACTCGTACTCGTACTCATACTCATACTCACACTCATATTCATATTCATACGCATATCCATACGCGTGCTCATGTTCATTCTGATGTGCTTGGTCATTTCCATTGTCCTCATCTTTCTCCTCATATCCCTTCTCTTCCTCATCATCAATCTCATGTTCATACTCATATTCATACTTATGCTCATACTCATAACCACACTCATAATCATAATCATATTCACATTAAAACTCACAATCATACTAATACACATACTCATAGTTATACTCTTATTCACTCCCATACTCATAATCAAACTCACAGTCATACCCTTACACATATTAATACTCATGTACATGCCTCTTCGTCCTCGTTTTTCTCATCATCTTCCTCCTCTTTTTTTTTTTT
>NC_134803.1:21042053-21049553 GCF_046742065.1 Oratosquilla oratoria | reverse complement strand
TTTTCTATGTGGATGAACCAAATGTGTGAATGAACTTTGTTGTTTTTTTGTGACAACTGTTATTATGAAAAGTATATGTGCATTCATGTCGCGAGTACACAAAGTAATAATCAGCAACTAATCTATACCCACACCCTTACAGTCACCCACACCCACAATCACACCTAAACCCAAAACTACACCAACACCCACATCCACATCTACTCTCACATCAACACCCATAGCTACACTCACACTCGCATCCGCATCTACATCTACACCCCCAACTTACACTCACATCCACACCAACGTCATCATATGCCACTTTGGGGCTCGATGTTCCCACTGTTCGTACTTATTTGAAATAAGAATATTATGATATGTGTGTGTGTGTGTGTGTGTGTGTGTGTGTGTGTGTGTGTGTGTGTGTGTGTGTGTGTGTGTGTGTGTGTGTGTGTGTGTGTGTGTGTGTGTGTGTGTGTGTGTGTGTGTGTGTGTGTGTGTGTGTGTGTGTGTGTGTGTGTGTGTGTGTGTGTGACTGTGAGTGTGTGTGTGTGTGTGTGTGTGTGTATTCACCTTGGTCTTTGGATCACGTGCTGGACTCATGATTGACAGTTATTTCCTTCCTGAAACAGAGCTCAGAGCTCATATGACCGATCTATGAGTAATGCTGTGACCTTACACGCACACACACACACCCAACTCCCCGCCCACGAGAGTTGGAGTAACGACTCGAAGCGCAGTGATACTGAAGTTATTTCAGCCCTGGGCAGGATTCGAACCCGGACCGCCGTTGTGACAGTGTGTGTGTGTGTGTGTGTGTGTGTGTGTGTGTGTGTGTGTGTGTGTGTGTGTGTGTGTGTGTGTGTGTGTGTGTGTGTGTGTGTGTGTGTGTGTGTGTGTGTGTATGTGTGTGTGTGTGTGTACCTATCTATGTATCTATGGAAAGAATGAATGGAGAAAGATTAGTAAAAGAGGTATGGAAGGCAGAGGTGGAAGGAGTGAATATGAGGGGGTGTCCTAGGATGAGATGGATGGATGGGGTAAAGGGGCATTACAAAAGAGAGGAATGTCTGTTGAGGAAAGACGGGAGAGGACAGAAGATAGGGGTGAATGGAGAAGGGTTGTGTATGGATGATGTTGTGATGCATGAGGGGGAGTGGGTGGGGGATGGGGGGTGAGGAAGTATGTATGAGATATAATTTGATGCAGCCCGAAGGGATTTCTCCCCGTCTTCTTTTCTGTATGAGGGGACGGAGAGGGGGGTCGCTGAATTAATGAAGCGGCCTTGCTGTGGATGTGCTGTGTCTTGCGACACTGCTTCTGACCCAGGGCAGTGGACAGGATGAAGGGATGATCAATCATCCAGGAGGTGCCAAGATGAGGAGGGAGGACGGTGGATGGGAGTGGAATATGTAGGGGATGGAATGGGTGTAAGTGGTTTTTATGCCTTTTTCTTTTTGGCTACCCCCCGTGTAAGGGGGAAAATCCTTTGGTATATGTATGTATGTAATATTGATTTATTATTTTATTTACAATTTGTTATTCATTCTTGTAACTATGAGCTTAGATAATGTAACATCTTTCATTTTTTCAGACACAAGATAGATAATTCAGAGATGGAGAAGATTTAGAAGATATTGGATGAAATTGAACTGAGTAGCTCAGAAGACGAAGAAAGTGTCGGAGGGGATGTTCCTGCCTCCGACAGTGAAGGTGAAGAAGATTGCCTGGAAGAGGATCTGCATGTTCCTGATTCTGACTGTTATGAATCAGACCCAGATGATCTACCTGACCAGCCCCAAAAGAAAAGGCCAAAAATTGATGGATGGAAGGGAAAAGATAAAACAACATGGTGGAAGAAGAATGTTCCTAAAATGCTAGGTCGTGCTCGTTCTAGCAATGTTATCAAATTTACACCAGGACTAAAAGGACCAGCTCTAAATGCCAGTTCTCCTGAAGACTTTTGGGGAGTCTTCATCACGCCAGAAATAATTGGTTTATTAGTAGAACATACTAACTCGAAGATCGCTATGCAGACAGGGAAGTACACTCAGCCCTACAGAACAAAAGACACATGTTTTCGAAATGAAGGCACTGATTGGACTGCTTGTGTTACCTGGTACATATCATGCTAGCAGGCTGCACCTTGCTGATAATTATTTGGAAAGCAGATGGTACTGGCATCAAGGTGTTTAGGCTGACTATGTCACTGGATCGCTTTCATTTTCTGTTATGTTGTCTACGATTTGATGACAAAGCAACATGCGAGGAAAGAAAGGTGGATAAGCTTGCCCCAGTTAGGCAAATATTTGAGAGGTTTGTAGAAAATTGCAAAAAGAACTACACCCCATTAGAATGTGACTATAGATGAAATGCTTGTAGTCTTTAGGGGCTATTGTCCCTTTAGGCAATATATACCTTGTGAACCAGCCAAATATGGCATCAAAATACATGCACTGTGTGATGCAAAAACTTTCTATGTATGTAACATGGAGATATATGCTGGAATACAGCCAGATGGGCCATACAAGGCTGACAAGAAGTACAATTCATTACAGGCCATAGTCACAAGACTTATTTCTGACATCTCTGGGTCAGCTACAAATGTAACATTTGATAATTGGTATACCAGCTATCCACTAGTGGAATCACTACTTCGTGACCATAAGTTGACTGCTGTGGGGGCCCTAAAAAAAAACAAGGAGATTCCTCCAGAATTCTTGGTGACAAAGAATAGACCACATGTGGACAGTATGTTTGGATTTGGAGACAACCTTACATTAGTCTCATAATACCAAAGAACACGAAAATGTGGTTCTCATTAGTAGCATGCACCATGATGACAAGATGTACCAAGCTACAGGTGATGACAAGAAACCTGAAATCATTACGTTCTATATTTCAACCAAAGGAGGTGTAGATGTGATAGACATGATGACGGATAAGTATAGCGTTTCCAGAAACAACCGGCGTTGGCCTCTGACTGTGTTCTTTGTTCTGCTGAACATAGTCTGTATAAATTGGTATGTCCTGTATGCTCACAACCGACAGAATAAACTCAAGCGCCGCAAATTCATCAAGAAAGTAAGCATGATGCTATTAGAAGACACTCTAAAAATGAGACTCCATAACATGTGCCTGCCAAAATGTCTTGGAACAGAGATTGCAAGACTGTTCCCCGAAGTTACAGATGAAACATCATTTACAAGATCACAGTTGTTCCAATGCTAGGCAAAGAGATGTGTATTTTGTGCCAGGTCAAAGGATCGAAAGGTGAAAACAGTATGTAGCACAAGCGGAAAATGCATATGTTTGCAGGGATCACAGTAAGATGACAGCAAGTTGCATAGATTGTGAGAATGCAACACTAAGTGGTGAATCAGAGTGAATATAATAGTATGTAATGAGCTCACATTTTGTTTTTCATTTCAACTAATGAAAAAAAATTGTGTTTACTCTTGATAAAGAAACCATGTTTATGTTTATATAACAAATTTATAATAAGTTTCCCTTCAGTAAATAATTATATCTTTAGATCACGCTTTTATTTGATGTATTTTGTGAGGAAATTTTGCCTATTATGTAATATTATTCTAATGTTAATATTCAAACAAACAAGTGTATCCTGTGGGTGTTATCAATAAAAATGTGATCTGAATTTAAGTTTTGGTAATTTTCCCGTACTTACATAATTTATCTTATTGTATTATTTTATGGCGTAAAGGTTGAAAAAAATATATATTGATATAATAGATTGTATTATTTTATGCGTAAAGGTTGAAAAATATATATTAATATAATATCAACCAACTACACAAAATGTTCAATAGGGATTGTAGATATACCCTAAACCAGCAAAATGACTATATTGCACATAATAGTAACATTACAAACATTTTTGTATTGGGGTGTGTAAATACCCAAAGAGAGTACTCATGTTTGGAATCCCCAGCAAAGTAACGCAGGGTTAACCGTCTCCAACTCCTGACCCACTACCCATGCATTCACCTCTCGCACCATCCCATCCATGTATAGATTGAACAGCCAGGGCGACATAACACATCCATGACGAAGACCCACCTTCACCTCAAATCATTCACTCTCTCAATTTCTAATCCTAACACAAGCTCTGCTACTCTCGTAAAAACTCTTGACTGCTCTTAACAGCTTTCCTCCTATCCCATATATCTGCAATACCTCTCACAGTGCCTTCCTGTCTACCCTGTCGTAAGCTTTTTCCAGATCCATAAAAGCACAAAAAACATCCTTATAGCTTTCTCACATATCTGTCTTACCACAAAAATCTGATCTACGCAACCTCTACCTGTCCTAAAACCACACTTTTCCTCACCATTTACTCCCTCTGTTCCTCTCCTAATCCTCTCAATCAAGACCTTCCCATAAGTCTTCCCAACTACACTCAACAAGCTGAGCCCTCTGAAACTACTACAATCACACTTGCCCCCCTTTCCCTTGTAAAGCGAACTATACAGGCACTCCTCCAGTCCTCCGGCACTCTACCCTCTCACAAACAAACATTAGATAACCTCACCAGCCAGTCCACCATAAATGTACCTCCTTTCTTCAGACATTCTGCATGACATCCATCCAACCCGGGTGCCTTCCCTGCTCTCATCATCTTAACAGCTGCTTTCACTTCAACTTTCACTATTTCTCCTCCATTTTCCTCACTCATCACCCTCATTCTCTTAGCGCTTACCACTGCAACTATTTTTCCTTCCCTGTCCTCCTTCACATTTAGCAACTCCCTAAAATACACTGCCTACCTTCCTCTCACTGCCTTCTCTTCCATTATCATCTCTCCATCTACACCTTTTACCTTTTCTTCTCTACTTGATTCACCTCCTCTTCCTCTCCTAATTTCTTTCCAAAACATCTTTTTATTACTTTCAAAAAGTTCTGTCATACTCTTACCCTATTTCACACCTGCTCTCCTCTTTGCTTCCTTTATCTTATGTTTAACTTCCCTTCTCTTTACTTTGTATCTTTCATACGATTACCTCGTCCTAATTTGTAGCCAATTTATGATAGCCTGCTTCTTCTCTTCTACATCCTTCTTTGTTTCCTCATCCCACCACTCACTACCCTACCTTCTATTTCCTCCCGCCCTCCTTGTTCCACATACCATCTTTGCAGACCTTATGACTCCCTCCTTGAACCATACCCATTCCTCCTCCACTCCTAGTTCTACTCTATCCTTCACTCCCTCCCACTCCTACTCATTCTCCTTTTCTTTCTCGTTTAAGCAGTTCACTCTAAGTACCTCCCTACCTTCTGCCCTTTTCCCTCTTTCTCTGCCTATTCTCCACTCTCAATTTACCTTCCACCAGATAATTATCTGATATTCCCCCACTCTCTCCCCTTAGAACATGTACATCCTTAACTCTTTCTACCATACTCCTGGTCACCACTATATAGTCCATTAATGCTCTATCTGCCACCCTTCTATCCACCACTCTCTCCCATGTGTACTTATGCTTGACTTTCTTCCTAAACACTGTATTTGCTATCATCAACTCTCTTTTAAGACACATTTCCACCATCAATTCTCCACTAAGATTTTTACCTGGAACTCCATACTTCCCAATCACTCCATCTATTGGTTTGTTTCCTACCCTAGTATTAAGGTCTCCCAATACAACAACATTGACATTTCTCCCTAATCCCTCTATGCACTCATTTATATCTACCCAAAAAGCCTCCCTTTCCTCCACATTCTTCTCACTACCAGCCCCATATACACTTACAAAAACCCACATCCCCCTTCCCAGCTTTACCTTCATCTACATCAACCTTGAAGAAACCTCCTTCCACTCCACTACACGCTTACCTATCTCTTTACTTACTAGTATAGCCACCCCTTCTCTACTTCGTCCCCTCTTCACTCCTGAGAACCTCCCAAATACACTCCCAAACTCACACTTGCCCTTCCCTTTCATTTTAGTTTCACTCAAAGCCAGTACATCCATCTTTCTTCATATAAGCATACTACCTATCTCTTCCCTTTTACTCTCATCTGTACCACATCCACGCATATTAAAAGACCCAAACCTTAGGGTACTGGTTGGAAAACTCCTAGACCCTCTTATGCCTTTACTTTTTTTAGGAATGTCCCCTTTGGGCTACAGGTAGTAGGACTCCTAATCCTATCCCCCGTCCCGTTTTTTGTGAAGTGGGAAGACTTGTTGGTAGCATTCTTTTCCCCACCATAGTGTAGGCGAAAAAAGGAAATGAATATTCAGAGAAATGGAAAAAGGACAATAGCAAGGGGTTGGGGGACAGCATAACGGAGGGACGGTCGTAGTATAATAAAAGTGTTATAATTTCTCGATGAAGAGAATCTTCCTCTATCACAGACAAAATGGTATGTGGCTCTGGTCCGAAGGGACGCCCCACATAGACCCAAAAGTATCAACTGCATGCTACTTTGCCACAATAATATGCGGCCAATACCCTAGACGGGGTATATATATATATACATATATATGGGGGGTATGTATATATATATATATATATACATATATATATATATATATATATATATATATACATATATATGGGGGGTATGTATATATATATATATATATATATATACATATATATGTATATGTATATGTATGAATATATATATACAGTACATATATTATATATATATGTGTGTGTGTGTGTGTGTGTGTGTGTGTGTGTGTGTGTGTGTGTGTGTGTGTGTGTGTGTGTGTGTGTGTGTGTGTGTGTGTGTGTGTGTGTGTGTGTGTGTATGATATTATAATGCAAGGCATGACAATGAGACTCAAAACGGGTCAAAAAGAAATAATCATGAGTTTCTTAAAACCATGTACTTTAATGTTCGTAGTATTAGTAGCAAATTTCAAGAAATACAGGCGTATGTCAAAAGCAAAAGGCTCGATATGATAAGAATAACTGGGACATGGTTAAATAGTAAAGAGTTTGAAGCTGAATTTAATAATGAGGGATATAAACACTTTCATCACGATAGAAACCACAAGAAATGTGGGGGTGTTCTGTTGTACGTCAAAAACAATGCCCATGCTTGTGTTTTAGAGAAGGTGAAAGAGGATACATATGATAGTTTGTGGGTAGAATTAACCCAATCAAATGGACAAAAAATTAATGTAGATGTAATATATAGGCCAAAGACATTACCATTGGCAGACGACAAACTGTTATTTCAAGAACTGTCTAGTTTCTGCAACCGGGATTTATTGATAATGGGTGATTTCAATTTTACTGACATTGATTAGATGACCCTTGACCATGGCCATATAGGTAGTCGTTTGACTGATTTTCTCGGTGGCCATTACTTAGTTCAGCATGTAAAAGAGCCCACAATATATGGAAACTTACTCGATCCATTGATCACTAGCCGCAAAAGCATGATAACAGATGGAGAAGTCGGTGAAACAGTTACAAATAGCGATCACAACTTCATTAGATTCAAACTACTAAAAAAAAATTGAATGGATACTTGTGTTTCTA
>NC_134803.1:21014553-21034553 GCF_046742065.1 Oratosquilla oratoria | reverse complement strand
AATTACTAGTCCAACCTAATAGGCTACCACTTATTCCGTGTAAAGCTAATTTAGTAAGTAGTCTTTCGTGTGGGACGGTATCAAAAGCTTTTGCAAAGTCTAGATATATTAAATCTATATTGTTTCTTATGTCATAATTCGAGATAACTGTGTTGTAGAATTCGACTAAGTTAGTCACGCAAGAACGTTTCCGTCTGAAACCATGCTGGCTATCATTTATCAAATGGTTACTTTCTAAATGATGTTCGATAGCATCTCTGATGATAGTTTCCATTATTTTTCCTACGATTGAAGTCAAACTTATAGGCCTATAGTTATTTGGTTTCTTTTTGTCGCCTTTTTTGAATATGGGAGTAACGTTAGCTAGCTTCCATTCTCTTGGGACATCTCCGGATATGATGGATTTCTTGAAAATAATTTCTAATGGAACAGCAATCTCATTTTTCATTTCCTTTAAGATTCTTGGATGCCAACCGTCAGGCCCTGGTGTTTTATTAACTTTGAGTTTATTTATACACCTTTTACTTTTTTCTTTTGTTATATTTACCGTAGTGAGTAAGTTTACCCTAGACTTTTCACAGGTTTCAGTTTGGAATTCACCTTGAGGTGTTTCGTTTACGAATACCGAGCTAAAATATTTGTTTAAGATATTACACATTCCTTCATTTGAATATTCAAGTTGACCGTCAGCAGATACTAGTGGACCAAGGTGATTCCTAACAACCTTTTTATCTCTAATGTAATTATAGAATTCTTTGGGATTCTCTTTGGATTTATCAGCGATGTTCATTTCGTTTTGTCGTTTTCTTTTTCTTATTGTCTTTTTTAAATGTCTCTGTATTGATACATATTTTTCATAGTCATTAGATGTACCCGAGCATTTATATTTCTTATAAGCCTGTCTCTTTTTAGCAATACTTTTTTCAGTTTCTTTGTCGAGCCACTTTGGGCGAGCCTGATTTGGGGGACGTCTGTCCTTAAAAGGAATGTAAGTTTGAATCATTTTAGCGAGCGTATTTTAAAATATTTCCCACATCTGATCTACAGCTCTTTCGTTTAATTTTGCATCCCAATCTGTCAGCTGAAGCTCCTGACGTTGTCCTATGAACTGAGCTTTACTGAAATTGGGTATTTTAGAAACACAAGTATCTATTCTAATTTTTTTTTAGGATTTTGAATCTAACTAAGTTGTGATCGCTATTTGCAACAGATTCACCGACTTCTACATCAGTTACCATGCTTTCGCGGCTAGTGATCAAAAGATCGAGTAAGTTTCCATATCTTGTGGGCTCTTTTATATGCTGAATTAAGTAATTGTCAACAAGAAAATCAATCAAGCGACTACCTATATGGCCATGTTCAAGGGTCATCCAATCAATGTCAGTAAAATTGAAATCACCCATTATCAATAAATCCCGGTTGCAGAAACTAGACAGTTCTTGAAATAACAGTTTGTCGTCTGCCAATGATAATGTCTTTGGCCTATATATTACACCTATATTCATTTTTTGTCCATTTGTTTGGGTTAACTCAACCCACAAACTATCATATGCATCCTGTTTCACTTTCTCTAAAACACAAGCATGAACATTGTTTTTAACGTACAATAGAACACCCCCACCTTTCTTGTGGTTTCTATCCTGATGCAATATTAAATTCAGCTTCGAACTCTGTACCATTTAACCATGTCTCAGTTATTCCTATCATGTCGAGATTTTCGCTTTTGACATACGCCTGTATTTCTTGAAATTTGGTCCTAATACTACGAACATTAAAGTACATGGTTTTAAGAAACTCGTGATTATTTCTTTTTGACACATTCTGAATTTCAATATCATGTCTTACATTATCATTTTGTTTTTTATTTATACCTTGCTCTATATCATTATTTGGTCCTTCATTGACATTCAATGCCTCATTAACATTTCTCCCATTAAACTTAACATTAACATTTCCCCCATCACGGACATCTGGTCGATCACGGTCATCCGATCTCTTTTGTACATTTTGTCCCCCTACGTCACCGTGATTCACGCCGGCCTCCCGTCGTTCATTGACATTATGTCCGGCATCCCTTCCTAAAATTATATTTTGTCCTCCAGTGACATTATATCCTACCGTGATGTTTTTTCCTCCACTATAATTACATCCCATCGTGATCTTTTGTCTTCCACTGTCATTACATCCTATCATGATATTTTGGCTTCCATTGACATTCTGTCCGGTATCCCTTCCTAAAATTATATTTTGTCCTACACTGACTTCATATCCTACCGTGATATTTTCTCCTCCATTATCATTACATCCTATCGTGATATTTTGTCCTCCACTATCATTACTTCCCATCGTGATCTTTTGTCTTCCACTGTCATTACATCCCATTGCAACATTTTGTCCTGTGACATTACATCCTAATGTAACATTTCTTCCTCTAGCGACATTGTATCCTAAAATTATATTTTGTCCTATACTGGCACATTGTTCTACATTAATGCTATACTCTACACTGTTTTCCCAAGTACATTCTATTTCCCCTTCCCTTTGGGCTTCTAACCTAAAAAAGGAGCTAATTCATTACAAACTCCCACAATGAGGTTTGTAAGAACATCTTTGCCTCTGAGGGTAAGGTGGATCCCATCAGAAGCGTAAAGGTCATGGCGCCTAGAAAAGAGATACCAAGGATCAAGAAAGTGGTATCCCAATTGTGTGCACAACTGCGATATCCTATCATTGATCCCTATGGCTCTACTGTTCCAACACGAGCCTGCGTAGATCCTCGGGAGGATCCCACAGACTACGTGACGGCTCCCACGTTCCTTCATCTCCTGAAGGAGGACCTTGTAATTCCGAACAAGTTCCTCTGATCTCACCCTACCTACATCGTTACTTCCCGTATGAACAATCGTAACCGTGTTCTTCCGTCCTTGCTCCCTGATGGACTGGGTACAATCGGCGATCCCACGGCCCGGTTGACATACAAGCTTGCAACGTCGCTTAGTCTTCCGCTGCAGGATGTCGTATACTTTCTTTATCCCCACTGAAAACCGGATTGCAGTCAGGTACCTTATCTAACCTCTAATTAGTAAACACCGAGAGAAAATATGTATGTATGTATGTATGTATGTATGTATGTATGTATGTATGTATGTATGTATGTATGTATGTATGTATGTATGTGTGTGTGTATGTATGTACGTATGTATGTACGTATGTATGTATGTATGTATGTATGTATGTATGTATGTATGTATGTATGTATGTATGTATGTATGTATGTATGTATGTATGTATGTAAGTATGAATGTATGTATGTATGCATGCATGTATGTATGTATGTATGTATGTATGTGTGTATGTATGTATGTATGTATGTATGTATGTATGTATGTATGTATGTATGTATGTATGTATGTATGTATATAGGTAAATATGTATGTATGTAAACATTTAGGCCCATAATTATGCATGAATGCATATATATATTCATATACATATATAAATGTATAAATGTGTATATACATATATGTGCCTCTGTACATACGAGTATATCATTATGTGTCCATGTAAATGCATGCTTACCTTTATATCTGTGTACCTGGGTATATGTGTGTGTATATATATATATTTGTATATATTCGTAAATGTGTGTGTAAGAACAAATTTATACATGTGTACGTTTGTCATTATAAATACATAGGGGACATGCATATTTGTATATATTCATATGGAGATATACATATATATATATATATATATATATATATATATATAATATATATATATATTTTATATGTATATATATATGTATATATATAAATGTATATATATATGTATAATATATGTATATACATATATATATATATATATATATATATATATATATATATATATATATATGTTCCAGGACAATTGCCCCCCGTAATCAATTGCCCCCTGGGACAATTGCCCCCTAGGACAATTGCCCTCTAGGACAATTTCCCCCGTTGTCAATTGCCCCCTAGGACATTTACCCCCGGAAGACAATTTCCCCCGTTGACAATTCAACTAAACAAGATACTGTGACTCAACGCAGACTGTACCCTGTTAATTTTACCTAAAACTTTATTTATAAAGTCAAAGAGTGAAAATACTTTTAGTTGCAATTTCCCCCGTGGACAATTGAAATAAATACAAATACAAAGTTAATTTTGTTCAAAACTTTATTTATAAAGTCAAAGAGTAAAATTACATTTAGTTGCAAAGAATGAAAATAAGCTTAGTTTTGTTTAAAAACTTAGATTATACGCAATTCCTCTTAAGTATTCAAAAATCTCTCTGTTGTTGTAATCGTTCACTAAACCGACTATTCGCTGGGAGCAATCTTTATACCTTTTCCGTGATCCTTCATTTGCAATGCCGGCTGCACTCTGACTGATACTAAACTCTTGAAGTGACTACTCTTTCTGGAGTTTTGAAATAAAAATCCAAATACTGGGATGGCAGCAACCAGTACTGGCAAGAAAACTCCTATGTCATCCCTCGACTGAATTGTTTGTTCTTGGAAGCTCTTCCTTTGCTCTGTTGTACATGTCCCACAGAGCCATGTCGAACATTAGTTCTCGTCGCCCTCTCCTCCTACAAGGTCGTCCAATATAAGTGTCTTCGAAATAATCAAGTATTGGCTGACTGTCCGGAGCCATAATTCCCAGCAGTTTATCAAACGTTTCTTCAATTTCAGCAGTCGGCACAAAAGCTAATGCTGCGAACATCCTCATGCTAAGAGTAAACTCCTGGTCATTTAGATAGGTTTGCTGCATGCCTAAAGCTTGTACCTTTCTGTAAATGTTTTGGCAAAAGTGGAAAAAACAGCCTTTTATTTTTGTACGGTTAAACACAGCATGCAAACTATTGATCATGGTTCTCTCAAAGTCGACCATTATGATGACTGGAGATAAATTAGGATTTAATTTCTTCAGCTCTTGTAAAAAAGTTATATATGTGGCTTGGCTTTTATCGGGGAGGAAAGCATAAATCAAAGGTACTGTACGACTATCTTGCAAAGCATGAATAGTATATAGTTGGGCAAAAATCTGAGGAACTGTTTTAAATGTTCCGTCTATAAACCAATGAAGAGAAGAAGATAGCATTTCTACATTTCTATACGTTCCGAAAATTAGAATTCTTGGCCTGCGCTCACCAACAGAGTTGTCAGAATCATAAAGAAGAAATTTTTGCCCATCGAGGGTTCTTTTATACTGTTCTTCCAGACTACTTTTTGCCTTTGTGTCTGGTCAAAATAGCGTATATAGTAAAAAACAATTGCACTTATAGTCGTAATAGCAATAATAGATTAAATGCTAGAAATCCGGGCTCTAGTAATTACGTACAATTATGTTCAATTACGTACACAACACTACACAATCACTATTCGAAGTAATAAAGATAACTTGAAGTAATAAACTTCGTAGGAGGTATTCAGTAGTAATGGGATGTAATGACAGTGGAGGACAAAACATCACGATGGGAAGTAATGATAGTGGAGAACTAAATATCACGATAGGATATAATGATAATGGAGGAGAAAATATCACAGTAGGATATAATGTCAGTGAAGGACAAAATATAATTTTAGGAAGGGATACCGGACAGAATGTCAATAAAGGCCAAAATATCATGATAGGATGTAATGGCAGTGGAAGACAAAAGATCACGATGGGATGTAATTATAGTGGAGGAAAAAACATCACGGTAGGATATAATGTCACTGGAGGACAAAATATAATTTTAGGAAGGGATGCCGGACATAATGTCAATGAACGACGGGAGGCCGGCGTGAATCACGGTGACGTAGGGGGACAAAATGTACAAGAGAGATCGGATGACCGTGATCGACCAGATGTCCGTGATGGGGGAAATGTTAATTTTGATGGGAGAAATGTTGATGAGGCATTGAATGTCAATGAAGGACCAAATAATGATATAGAGCAAGGTATAAATGAAAAACAAAATGATAATGTAAGACATGATATTGAAATTCAGAATGTGTCAAAAATAAATAATCACGAGTTTCTTAAAACCATGTACTTTAATGCTCGTAGTATTAGAAACAAATTTTATGAAATACAGGCGTATGTCAAAAGCGAAAATCTCGATATGATAGGAATAACTGAGACATGGACAAATGGTACAGAGTTCGAAGCTGAATTTAATATTGTGGGATTTAAACACTTTCATAAGGAAAGAAACCACAAGAAAGGTGAGGGTGTTCTATTGTACGTTAAAAACAATGTTCATGCTTGTGTTTTAGAGAAAGTGAAACAGGATGCATATGATAGTTAACCCAAACAAATGGACAAAAAATGAATATAGGTGTAATATATAGGCCAAAGACATTATCATTAGCAGACGACAAACTGTTATTTCAAGAACTGTCTAGTTTCTGCAACCGGGATTTATTGATAATGGGTGATTTCAATTTTACTGACATTGATTGGATGACCCTTGAACATGGCCATATAGGTAGTCGCTTGTTTGATTTTCTTGGTGACAATTACTTAATTCAGCATATAAAAGAGCCCACAAGATATGGAAACTTACTCGATCTTTTGATCACTAGCCGCGAAAGCATGGTAACCACCAACTTGGAAATAGTGTGCCAGACAAGCAGAACAATAAAAGACATCACGAAGACGGAAACACTAGACGTCTCGTGTTGCCAACCGGCGACGTTGCCACCAACCTGACACGTCTTTTAAGAACCACCAACTTGGAAATAGTGTGCCAGACAAGCAGAACAATAAAAGACATCACGAAGACGAAAATACACAACAACCAGACACCGGGCACCAAAGCCGGTGTTTATCGTATTCCGTGTTCAGGATGTGATAAAGTTTACATCGGAGAAACGTCACGCGACCTGAATACACGAATACGTGAACACCGTTACGACGTCAGGCATGATGTCACCACCAATGCATGTGTGACACATAGAAACAAGGAAAACCATCTTATGGACTGGAAGAATGCAGAGCTGCTGATACGGGAACCAGACAAAATCCGCAGGAAGTGTTTAGAAGCAGCAATCATTCAAGGAACGAACACTATTGAACAAAACAGGGGCATGTTTAACATATCTCCTCACATTATTCCCCTAATACCCATGGCCAGCAAAATATTAAATATTTAAACCACCCTTTGTGGACATTTCGCCCACGGACGTTTGGGCCAGCATTCTCATCCTTTCCCAGTGTCCAATCCCCTTACCCTCCTCCTCCTCCTCTTCCTCCCCCCCCCCTTTTCTCTCCCCGTTCCCTCCTTTCCCCTTATTTAATCTCAAGCATTTGTATCTGAACTTGTACTTGAAAAAGCTGTAATAAGCGAAACGTCGTACAAATAAAGGCTCCGTCCTCATATGGTGTTTATCTCGTCAATGGTAACTAATGTAGAAGTCGGTGAATCTGTTGCAAATAGCGATCACAACTTAGTTAGATTCAAACTCCTAAACAATTTTAGAATAGATACTTGTGTTTCTAAAACACCCGATTTCAGTAAAGCTCAGTTCATAGGTTTCACCACCCCTTGTCACCACTGTCACCACCACTGTCGGTCCTCGATCATTACACTTATATTTGACTTGTAATACCACTCGTCTCGAGGCCCCTTGCCTTCGTTACGTGAGTTTCACTAAATGTTCAAGTTCCTCTTAAGCAGTAGGCCCAATGCCTTGTATTTCCTGTAGTCTCACTATTTTCTAATTTCAATAGGCCCCGTGACTAGATCTCGTCCTTTGGGTTAATAAAAGGGTGGTGAATTTTCTTTCTTCTTTCACTGTAATTTCACAGTCTTGTTACACTCAGGATCTCTTTCTCTCGTCTCCACATCGTCTCTCTAGATCGTCTGACGAGATCCCGTATCCTACGCTAAGCTACCTTCGTCTGACGTCACTAATTTTTCTAATCCAATCTCCTATGACTTCTGAAATAAATGTCACTCCTTATGGGCGTGACTTTGAATTCATGCACCAATAGTTTTTTTCTCCTTCTCCACCTTGCACCAATCCGGAAAGCCATTGCAATGCCACTAGCAATATCGTTTACCTCAGCATTAGTCAAACGAAGCTAACCTGCGCTTACAGAGTTTTGATTACATCATCGATTATAAAACAGTCACCACCGTCGGTGTGTTTACATAGACATAACGTCGCCCTCGAGCAGGCGTCGAGTCTGAATTATTCTAATGCCCTAGCTCATTTCCATTCGTACAACTACCGGCCTCTTACAGGGCTCGGCAGCTACCCTTGGTCGTCCCGACCACTTTCTTATTTCCCTCTTACAGGGCTTGCTAATATATTTCTAGAATAAGCTAATCTACCCTTACGTAATTGTTAAATTGGAAATAATACATAAACATAATACCTATAAATGTGAATAACATGCATGTCAATATATATATAAGGTATTGAATTAAGCGGTTACATGGTTGATTTGCTTTGACAGAGCCAACCTCCGGAATACAACAAAGGCAATCAGTGCTGCCACTAACACTGAAAGTAAGGGTATGATAAGGATTGTTAGTATATGTAAATCATTTGAGGGAGATCTTGACAATGGTCTTCTCCTAATTTTCAAGGGAGGAGAGTTTTCAGGCAATGTGAAGTTGAAGGTTGAAATGTAGGTGTCATTGGTCAAATGCATTGTAGGGTATTAGAAATGGTGGAAATAGTGTCTGCATGCAATTCGCAGTTATCTTGAATAGAGACAAGACCTTCAACTAAATCCAATTTAGGACTCAACCCGGGACAATTTATTGATACCTTGGTCTTGTTAGGGAAAAACAGGTAATGAGATCCTTGTATGTTACAATGAGGGATCTGGTCTACCAAAATTCGTTGGTAATGACAATTGTTCATAACAGACACATTCCTAACCAGAGAATTCATGTGAAGCTTCTCGGAACACAAAAGAGATCTCTTAGATTGTCTACAGAAAGGATGTAATTGATTAGAAAATTCACTATGTGCACTAACTTTCAAATTTGAATGGTTTATCATCTTTTCAAAGATAATAGCTCTCTTCTTGTTCAATATTATTTCCAACACACTTCACTCTCAAAGACAGTCTTATTACTTTAAATGTATCACAATACTCATGTGTGTACGCAGATGTGAGGTCCTTAAGGTTCCAAGCCTGACCACAGCAGATCCTAGGTTTTAGATTTCCATGTATCTGCTTGACACCAAGTTCTAGTTGTTTAGGTCTCCCATCCCAATTACATACAAATGGTCAATACTATCTGTAAAATACATCAAGATTAATGTTCAACTCTTGAAAAATATCATTATAATATTCTCCATATTCTCCAGGGTTATTAATATTTATGCACAAAGTATTACTATAATCATCTTCATAGATCTGCAAGCTAATTTTCCTTATGTCATCTAAATGTCCTATCAATTCTTCTCTTGATTCTAAATGTTTAAGTTTAAACTTGTTTCCACCTGCAGAATCAATTACCCTATATGGACCAGTGTACCTTGGTGAAAGTTTATTATTGGGTGAGGTTAGTTTGACCATTACTAATTCTCCAATTTTCAGTTCTATTTTATGAGCTATTTTGTGTTGTTGTTCCTTCATCTCTTGTGAATACACCTGCATATGTTTCCTAACTCTTTGGTGAATACTTTGAAGAGTATTTATCCTATTGGATATATAATCATCCATATTATATATGGGTTTTTGCTCTGCAGTCAACATTTCATATGGCAGAGTTTTGTCCTCCCCAAAAATTATGAAATGAGGTGTATCCCCAGTTGCTACATTAATTTGATTGTTCAGGGTACACTTAACACAAGGAATCCAAGTATCCCAAGTTACACTATGAGGACTTATTAGGGTTCTAAGACATATAATTATCTTTTTGTTTAACCTTTCTACTACTCCATTACTTTGGGGATGGTTAACGAGTATATTGACTTTCTTGATGTGGAATACATTACATAGATTTTCCAAGATTTTGTTATTAAATTCAGTCCCATTATCTGAAACTAAGATGTTAGGTGTAGTAAAGTTACAGATTATCTGGTCATAGATTACGGAATCAATAGTTTCAGCTTTCTTATTGATTATGGGTTGCAATATACAGAATCTTGAAAAATAATCAATAGCAACAAATAGGTATTTAAAGCCGTTCTCGGACATTGGTAATTCCAATGTATCCATGTGAACTCTTTCCCAAGGTTTCTGTGGAATGGGATAGGTGAGTATAGGAGCAGGTTTTGGTGTATTTCCCTTCACCTTTACACATTTTACACACTTTTCTATATAATCATATATAGTTTTCTTCATTCCTGGCCAAAAGTATTTAAGTTGTGCTTGTCTATAAGTTTTATCCTTTCCAGGATGTGAACTACAATCACTATCATGAAGTAACTTCAATATCTCATTTACCAGAGTTTGTGGTATAACCAACTGATTTACTTGACCTCTAGAAATATCTTTCCCATTTACAATTGTTTTCCTATACAAAATTCCATTAATCAATTGAAATTCCTCTATCTTATACCCCTTTGGTAGCTTTGGAGGATCTCCTCTTGGGTTCATCAAATGCTTGATTATTGAATCACATGTCTCATCATCTCTCTGTTCTCTTATTAGCATTTCTTCATCTAAAGTTACTAATTCTTCTATACTACAAACAAAATTAATCAACCCGGTCCCAGTCATTGGTTGACTAATGTTTCTAGAAAGTGGATCTGCTACATTCCTTCTACCCGGAATATATTCAAATTGAACCTCATAGCACTGAAGTATCGCAAACCATCTAGCAAGTCTGCTTCTAAGATTCTTATGCTTAAATAAGTTCTGAATAGCTGTGTGATCAGTCCAAACTCTGATGGGATACCCTAGTATCATATCCCTAAAACTTTCTAAAGAATAAATTACTGCTAAAGTTTCTCTTTCAGTTATAGAATAGTTTCTCTCCGCACTATTACAAAGTCTGGATGTGTAAGCTATGGGTTTCAAAGTTCCATTTCTCTCTTGCATTAGTATGCCTCCTAACCCTATGTCAGACGCATCAGTACAAAGAATAAATTCTTTTTCATAGTCGGGAAAAATTAAAATAGGTGAACTCGTGAGTTTATCTTTCAACTTGTCAAAAGCTTGCTGTTGCGCAGGTCCCCATGTGAACTTTGAGTCCTTTCTTAACAATGAACTTAGTGGATTAGCAATGTCAGCATAACTTTGAATGAATTTTCTATAATATCCTGTTAATCCCAAAAAGCTCCTAACCTTGTCTACATTGGTCGGAACTGGAAAATTCTTGACAGCGTCAACCTTTGAATTTACTGTACCAAGTCCGTGTCTGTCTATCTTATGTCCTAAGTAAATGACACTGTCGTGCAAAAACTTACATTTTTCAGGTTTTACTTTTAACCCAGCTTCTCCTAGTCTTGAGAATATCAAATCTAATTTCTTAAAGTGCTCCACTGCAGTCTGAGAAACTATTAAAATGTCATCTAGAAATACACTGGCAGTGTTTCCTAACAATCCATCTAGAATAGTATTCATTAATCTCATGTAAGTTAATGGACTATTACATAACCCAAATGGCATTCTCTTGAACTCATAATGTCCTGTTGTAGTAGAAAATGCTGTGAACTCTCTTGAATCTTCATGCAATTCTATTTGCCAAAAAGCTGATTTGATATCTATAGTACTAAAATATCTATTCTCAGTTCCCAAACTTCTCAAAATGTCACTGATAATGGGTAATGGTAACCTGTCACGAATGGTGTGCTTATTCAATTCCCTGTAATCAATAACTGGTCGCATAGTCCCATCAGACTTTGGTACTAAGATCAACGGAAAATTCCACTCGCTTTTACTATGTTCAATAATATCCTGTGATAACATTTCAGTGATGAGTTTATCTACTACAGCTAATTTAGAGTGAGGAACTCTGTAGGCTGGTATGTAGATAGGTTGTGTTCCTGGTTTTAACTTAATGTGATGTTTTAAAACAGTTGTTTTGCCTAAGGCGTCCCCCGGCAAAGCAATTGCTTTTTTATGTTTCATAAGCAAAGCAAATAAAGCTTCATCCAACTCAGGGCAATTAGTTGATTGTAATAATTCTTTATATCTATTTCTTAAGTCTATGCCTTCTTGAACTGAACAAATTGATGACGTAGGTAATTTTATCTCCTCACTATTGTCATTTAAAATCTTAATAGGTTTAGTACACACCTGAATACATCCTATTTGTGTACCTTTCTTTAAAACTATCTCTTTATTCATAGTATTAATTACTAATACTTCTACTCTGTTCTTATTTGTCTTATAAATCCCTGAGTCCCACTTCAATCCTTTAAGTTTAACTGATTCTGGGACTGTAATTACTTCAGAGTCTACATTGATTCCTTTCAAACACACTTCAACCTTATTAATTGACATGGGATGTAACAATGTCGACCTTGTTAATCCGCAATCTGCAATTCTCAAGGCATCTGTGGTTGATAATTTAGTAATCTCTGGGATTTCCTGAACTTCTGAGTTGGGTTCACAAATTGTTTTACTTTCTGTAGGGTTGGACCGCTCGGTCACGCTATCTAAGATAGAAATGTTATCTAAGGATTCATTGATTCCTGTCACTGGTCTTAAGTCTGGTTGATTTAAGAATGGGATTAACTGTGACTTCACTAAAATTCCTAAGTCAGCAGGACAAATTACCATGTTTTCTTTTCTCATAGTTGCAAATCCTATCAATAAACCTCCTGGAAAAACAGACTCTTCTACCACTATCACTGGGATGTACAATTGTTCATTTGTATATAAGGCAACTTCTAGCTCAATCTTACCTAATGTTTTTAACTGATTTCCAGTTACACCTTGCAATGTGTAACGGATTGGTTCCAACATTTTCACTCCTGGGTTCAACTGGTTTAAAACTTTACTAGTAATTACATTAACTACAGACCCTGTATCAATAAAAATTTGAATAGGCTTATTGAACACTTTACCCGCAATGAGAGGTCCTACAGAAGTTTTACCAACAGTAATTATCAGTTTGTCAGTTTCTTTCATCTCTCTTGCATTCCCATATTTAACACAATACCGCCTATCGGTATATATATGGGGAGGTCTGAAATTGTTTATTCTGTGTCTGGGGGTTTTCCTCTTAGCCCTGGGGGTACCCGAAATTTCCGGCACTCATGAGTTCTGTGTCCGATTTTATTATGATAAATACAGAATGGAGGGTTCCTACATTGATACTCATTGTGACCTTCGTATTTGCAATTTCTGCAAATAATCCCATAAAAACATTCTTGTGCTTTGTGTCCCCATGCATTACAATTAAAACATAGGATTCTGGTATCCCTATCCCTAGATGGACTTCTAGCATGTCGCCTATGTCCTACTTCTGTCTTCTTAAACTCTCTAGAGTTCCTATATTGGCTTTGTTGATTTATAGGCATTACATATGGGTTTATTGTTCTGGTCTCACTGTATCCTTGAAGAAGATAATCTACTTCTCCTAAACTTATATTTGATTTTAGATCCTTGTACAGCCTTTCTGCTGTTAAGTCATCAGAATTCTTTGCCAATAAGCTAAATGTAATCAATTTGATTACCTGTGAGATTTTCATCTTCTCACTAGATCTTTCTATCCAGTCTGAATCTTTCAAGATAGAATTCATGTCTTTTGACCATCTATCTAATCTAGCTAAGTACTCTGTGTCAGTTTCACTTGTCCTAACTTCCTTAATCATTTTTACCAATGACCTAATAGGATCCTGATCACATTTGGACATGAAATGTTTGAGAAAGGCCTTCTTGTAATTATCATATTGATTAATTTCTTCCATTTGCTGGAAGTTAATGACAAACCTCGCCCTTCCATGCTCTGGATCTATATTCTCCTTGAGAATCTCAATCTTACGGATATCATTAGTAATGTTTTTACTCACTATAAGAGTGTCTATGAGGTTGAGGAATTTATTAACCCCATAGCTATTAGATTCTCCGGTAAATTTTGGAATATTTGTATTTGATGTGTGAATTTCGTGTCTCAACACGTTAGAATTCTGAGAGGTACTCATACTAATACCTTGCTTTATCCTGGCTGCTTGCGATGTCACTTCGTAATGTCAACTTCTTATGGGCGTGACTTTGAATTCATTCACCAATAGTTTTTTTCTCCTTCTCCACCTTGCATCAACCCGGAAAGCCATTGCAATGCCACTAGCAATATCGTTTACCTCAGCATTAGTCAAACGAAGCTAACCTGCGCTTACAGAGTTTTGATTACATCATCGATTATAAAACAGTCACCACCGTCGGTGTGTTTACATAGACATAACGTCGCCCTCGAGCAGGCGTCGAGTCTGAATTATTCTAATGCCCTAGCTCAATTCCATTCGTACAACTACCGGCCTCTTACAATAGGACGATGTCAGGAGCTTCAGCTTACAGATTGGGAGGCAAAATTAAACGAAAGAGCTGTAGATCAGATGTGGGAAATATTTAAAAATACGCTCACTAAGATGATTCAAACTTACATTCCTTTTAAGGACAGACGTCCCCCAAATCAGGCTCGCCCAAAGTGGCTCGACAAAGAAATTGAAAAAAGTATTGCTAAAAAGAGACAGGCTTGTAAGAAATATAAGCACTCGGGTGCATCTAATGACTATGAAAGTTATGTATCAATACAGAGACATTTAAAAAAGACAATAAGAAAAAGAAAACGACAATACGAAATGAACATCGCTGATAAATCCAAAGAGAATCCCAAAGAATTCTATAATTACATTAGAGATAAAAAGGTTGTTAGGAATCACATTGGTCCCCTATTATCTGCTGACGGTCATCTTGAATATTCAAATGAAGGAATGTGTAATATCTTAAACAATTATTTTAGCTCGGTATTCGTAAACGAAACACCTCAAGGTGAATTCCAAACTGAAACCTGTGAAAAGTCTAGGGTAAACTTACTCACTACGGTAAATATAACAAAAGAAAAAAGTAAAAGGTGTATAAATAAACTCAAAGTTAATAAAACACCAGGGCCTGACGGTTGGCATCCAAGAATCTTAAAGGAAATGAAAAATGAGATTGCTGTTCCATTAGAAATTATTTTCAAGAAATCCATCATATCCGGAGATATCCCAAGAGAATGGAAGCTAGCTAACGTTACTCCCATATTCAAAAAAGGTGACAAAAAGAAACCAAATAACTATAGGCCTATAAGCTTGACTTCAATCGTAGGAAAAATAATGGAAACTATCATCAGAGATGCTATCGAACATCATTTAGAAAGTAACCATTTGATAAATGATAGCCAGCATGGTTTCAGACGGAAACGTTCTTGCGTGACTAACTTAGTCGAATTCTACAACACAGTTATCTCGAATTATGACATAAGAAACAATATAGATTTAATATATCTAGACTTTGCAAAAGCTTTTGATACCGTCCCACACGAAAGACTACTTACTAAATTAGCTTTGCATGGAATAAGTGGTAGCCTATTAGGTTGGACTAGTAATTGGTTGAATGGTCGAAAACAGAGAGTTGTTTTAAATGGAAAAACTTCTGGATGGAAAAGTGTTGCAAGTGGAGTTCCTCAAGGTTCCATTCTAGGGCCACTTCTATTCATAGTATATATAAATGATATAGACCATGGACTAAAATCTACTGTTTCCAAATTTGCTGATGATACAAAACTGTGCGGAATGGCAAATGATCACTCAAACCAATTAGATATTCAAGAAGATTTAGATAAATTACAGCAATGGTCTGAAAAGTGGCTAATGAAATTTAACACAAGTAAATGCAAGGTAATGCACATAGGTAAAAATAACAGTAAGTACGATTACAAGTTATTTGGAAATTCGTTAACAAAAGTGGATAGTGAAAAAGATCTCGGCGTAATTATCAGTAACGACCTCAAATCATCCAAGCAGTGTATTTCAGCCTCTGAGAAAGCAAATAAGATTCTAGGACTGATTGCGCGATCTTTTGATTTCAAAAGTCCATCACTCATTAACAAGCTATATAAATCGTTAGTTCGTCCACATTTGGAATATGCTGTTTCCGTATGGGCACCGAATCTCATTAAAGACATTGACAGACTGGAAAAAGTACAACGGCGAGCCACAAAACTGATTCCAAATATCAAAAATAAATCATACGAAAATCGACTAAAACATATGAATCTGTTTTCCCTAAAAAAACGTAGACTCAGAGGTGACTTGATACAGGTCTTTAGAATTCTAAAAGGAATTAACAACATCAAAAGTGACCAAATTTTTACATTGAATGAGATTCAGACAAGAAACAATGGTCTCAAACTGTCCGGAAATAGATTCAATTTGGAAGTAGGTAGAAACAACTTTGCCAACCGTGTAGATAATGAATGGAATAAGCTTCCTGCACAGGTAGTGCAATGTAGTTCAGTTCGAAGCTTTAAGAATCATTTAGATAAATACCTAAGTAAGATGCTGTAATGATTATAATTTATCTTATATTATTTGTTTTTGTTTTGTTATCATTTGTCTGTCTGATTTTTATTTATTATTAGTTATATGTCAATTTATTATTATTTACTATTTACCTGTTTGTTTATTATTTAACTATACCTATGCATTTATTTATGTATTTTATTTGTTATTTACATTATCATAGTTTTTATTTTTTTTTTTTTTCGCATCCGACCTAGATATGGATCAAAAGGTCTCCTGTCGGCATGCTCCGCCTTTGTAATCCTTTGTAAGTTTACAAGGTTTACAGTAGGTTTACAAGTTTAGTTGAATTGTCAACGGGGGAAATTGTCGTCCGGGGGTAAATGTCCTAGGGGGCAATTGACAACGGGGGAAATTGTCCTAGAGGGCAATTGTCCTTAGGGGGCAATTGTTCCAGGGGGCAATTGTCCTCCGGGGGAAATTGTCCTGATACGATATATGTGTGTGTGTGTGTGTGTGTGTGTGTGTGTGTGTGTGTGTGTGTGTGTGTGTGTGTGTGTGTGTGTGTGTGTGTGTATTTAAATTTTCGGTGTCAGTGTCAACTGCTTTTGTTACTGTTACTTATCCATGGAATTGACATCATTAATGATCTTGTTCATACCTTGAACTATGGAGACAAAAATGTATTCTTCAAACTGAAGGAGTTGTATCTCAAAATAGCCAAAGCTATTAGTTCAATTAACTTTAATCAGAATTGCTTACATGAAAACCTGTGCCCTAGAAATATATATTGTATATATGCATATATAGATATATATATATATATATATATATTTATATATATATATATATATATATATATATATATATATGCTGGTACATTGTGACAAGTTGATGAAGGTGGAAAAAGAAGTCACGGGTCTAGTTCCGAGTTTCTTGAGTTTATTCCTGACCGGTTTCGCTCTATGCTTCTTCAGAGGAATGTGACTCTGGAGTGAAGCTGGCGGTATACATAGTCTGAGTAGGACCGCGTTCCCTCCTTGGAGGTAGGTTCCGTTTGGTTGTACAATGGTTTATAATTTTTAAATACAATAAACAATATTTATAATACAGTATACAATAAATTTTTGTGATGTTATTATAAAACAGCTCCGGTGTGTGTGGAATGTTGACCGAGGGTGTAACAGTGTAAGTGAAGTGAGTGGTGTAAAAATGTGGGAATCCTAAAAAGTGCCATAAGATAACTTATAGTATAAAATAATATAAAGATAAATATCCAGACACATAGAATAAAGTAAAATAAAATGAAATAAAATGAAAATAAAATAATGTGCTAATTTAAAGTGACATGACATCTCATCGCATATCGTTGTATGACAGAAAGTTATCAAAAAATATATGTATATGGTACAGTTTTACATATGGTACTGCAAATAATAAATAAATGGATAATAACATATTCGGACATAATGAAAATAATAATAACAATAATAGTAATAATGTGATAGTTTGGAGTGGGCAACGTTCTCTTTGACACATCATTGTATGACATAAGATATAGATTAATTAATACATAAGATAATGCAATATGAGCAAATCAAATGAAACATAATGAAAACTAATAATGAACAAATAGATAAAAATAATAATAATAATAATAATAATAATGATGATGATGATGATGATGATGATGATGATGATGATGATGATGATGATGATGATGATGATGATGATGATGATGATGATGATGATGATGATGATGATGATAATAATAAAAATAACAATGATAATAATAATAATGATAATAATAATGATGATGATGATGATGATGATGATGATGATGATGATGATGATGATGATGATGATGATGATGATGATGATAATGATAATATTAATAATAATAATAATAATAGAAATAAAAATAATAATGATAATAATAATAATGATAATAATAATAATAATAATAATAATAATAATAATAATAATAATAATAATAATAATAATAATAATAATAATAATAATAATAATAATAATAATAGTAATGATAATACATCTCATCGTATCTGTTGTATGAAATAAGGTATAATAAATAGTAATGTAATTTAATTTTTACGTAAAATGAAGCAATATAAAATGAAACAAGAATAAAACAATAAATAAATAAATGCCAAAGAATTATTTAGTAAAAACAAAAATAGAAATACGAACTGACCGGCCTCAAGCCCTCAACCCAGGAAGTTCGGACGTTTGGGCACCGGATGGAGTTTGTCGTTCTATGTGGGCACTGTTCTGGGGCAGGTTCTTATGGCTACGTATTTAGCTGTGAATTTTTCCCATTTTATATCCCCTACTTTTTGGTTGATGTTGGCATTGGTTGTTATGTATAGGGCTTCAATCACCTTCCTTTGTCTTTTTGATAGACCTTTCTTTACTACCTCTGCCTGTTGCCAGTCGGGAAGATGTCCTTCCTGATCCACGTGGCCCACCATCGCGTTTGAGAGGCGGACCTAAGGTACCACCGCCTCTCAAACGCGATGGTGGGCCACGTGGAGCAGGAAGGACATCTTCCCGACTGGCAACAGGCAGAGGAGGACCTAAGGTACCACCGCATTTACGCGCTTTCTTTTACAAAAGCTATCATGGTTTGTGGCAACATTAATTTCACAAATATAAATTATATTTATGAATACATATAATGGTTTGTTTAATCATATTAATTCTTATGTCACAAAAATGCTACTCAACTTAAGGGGACACTACAGTAGTGGCATGTTCCCACACTATAAACCACCTAACTTTAACCCTTATCTCTAACTATTTTTTCTTTATGAAATATAGCTATCCAAGTACCAGGAGTGATAGGGTATCAGAATACATACGGTTATGAGGGTCTATCTCTAAATCCCTAGGAGTAGTTCGTAAACAAACAAACAAACAGATATACAGAGGCTACTACTTTATCATAGTAGATATGTACATATATATGAATATATATATATATATATATAAATATATATAAATATATATATATATATGTATATATACATATATATATATATATATGTATACATACACATACACACACATATATATATATATATATATATATACATATATATATACAGTCTCCCTGACCGTCGCGCAGAGGATTCGAACCAATGCCAGTAGACCCAAGAGAGTCCACAGCACCCGCCTTTGACCACTCAACCACAGACGATCTGTGGTTGAGTGGTCAAAGGCGGGTGTTGTGGACTCTCTTGGGTCTACTGGCAGTGGTTCGAATCCTCTGCGCGACGGTCATGGAGATTGTATGATTGACGTCGCTGTCCACCAGCGAATTATTCATATAAATATATATATAAATATATATATATATATATATGTATATGCGTAAGTAACCACTAGGAAAAGTAAACTAACGAAGCAGAGCGCTTTCGTATAATTACATCTTCAGTGCAGATACAAAGAAGGAATTATAAGATGAAGAAACAAGGTACAGAATATATGACATAGTGAAGAGGGCATTCGGAGAGGTAGTGGAAGAAGTACACGTGACGGACGTTTG
>NC_134803.1:21002053-21007053 GCF_046742065.1 Oratosquilla oratoria | reverse complement strand
ATTGTTATTGTCATTAAGTAATGACTAGAAGGGTCATATTCATTGCTCTTCTTATTACCAATGTATAGAAATCCGAACTGTTGTAAATGAATTATACAAACCTGAGCCTGTTCATGAGAAGAGAGACTCGAAGACGACACAGGAATAGGAGAAGGAGGAGGAGGAGAAGGAAGAAGAGGAGGAGGAGGAGGAGGACCAGAGCTATAGCAGTTCCCAACCAGCTGGTCGACTAAGCCACTCCCCTTCCTGGAGCTGTTGTTGATTGGCTGAGATAAATTTCATTATTTCTTACAAAAAAAAAAAGCAGTGAATAAGCAAATGATGAAATAATCTCCTACTGAGGATTGGCTAAGAATTTTTTCATTATCTTTCATTAAAGAAATTTTTTTAAGTTATGAGACAATCTTGTATTAATTTTCCATGTTTTGAAAACATGTATTTTTCCTTTTAGAAAAAGAAAGACCTAGTGAAAACGTAAGGGAAGGGGATGGAAGAGGAGAAGGAAGAAATTAAGAAGATTTGGAGGAAGAGGGATAGTTAAGGAAAAAGAGGATGTAGAAGGTAAGGGAGTGAGGGAGAAGAGAAGAGATGAAGAGGATGTGAGGGAGGAGGAAGAGAGAGATAGAGGATGTGAGGGAGGAGGAAGAGAGAGATAGAGGAATGGAAGAAAAGAGGAAGGAAGGAAAGAAGGAGAAGCAGGAGGAGTGAAAATATGAAGAGAGGAGAAAAACACGAAAGAAAAAGAGAAAAGGGTGAGGAGAACCTGGATGAGTAATATGACATGGAGAAGGAAAAGGAGGGAAAACGAAAGGGGGAAGGAGAAGAATTTGTAGACAAAGATGAAGGTCGAGACAGTAAAAGAGATACTCTGGGGGTAAGTGAGAGACTAATGTAAGCAGAAAGAGATAAGACAGAGAGAGAATAGGAGGAAAATAAGGAGATGATAAGTATGATTCAGTAACTATATAAGTCGTTCTTGCGTGCGTGCGTGTGTTTGTGCGTGTTTGTCTGTCTATCTATTTCTTTCTATGTGTATCTGTATGCCTGTCTGCCCGCCTATCTGCCTGTCTGTCTATCTGTCTGTCTGTCTGCCTATCTGCCTGTCAGTCTACCTCTCTGTCTGTCCGTCTGTCTGTCCGTTTGTCTGTCTATATGTCTGTCTGTCTATCTGTCTGTCTGTCTGTCTGCCTCTCTGTCTGTCCGCCTGTTTGTCTGTCCGTCTCTCTGCCTGTCTGTCTGTCTGTCTATCTATCTGTCTGTCTGTCTGTCTACTGTATGTCTGTCTGTTTGTCTGTCTGTCTGTCTGTCTGTTCGTCTGTCTGTCTGTCCGTCTGTCCAGCTGTCTGTCTCTCTATCTGTCCGTCTGTCTGTCTGTCTGTCTGTCCGTCTGTCTGTCTGTCTGTCTGTCTGTGTTTACCTGCCTACCTGTCTGCCTGCCTACTTACGTGTCTACCTGCCTACCTATCACTCCTTCCACACCACTCCACTCTGTGTGTGTGTGTATATATATATATATATATATATATATATATATATATATGTATATGTACATATACATTAATGTATATATATATATATATATATGTATATATATATATATATATGTATATATGTATATATATGTATATATATACATATATATATATATACATATATATAAATATATATATATATATATATATATATATATATATGTCTTTCTATCCCTCTCTCTCAATCCCTCACTATCTATCTATCTATCTATCTATCTATCTATCTATCTATCTATCTATCTATCTATCTATCTATCTATCTTTCTCTGTGCCCAACTCAATCTTGAATGACTCCGGTTCCGACGTCGGGTCAAACTGAGTTTGAATCGAACGCTTATCATTCAGCATTCGATTGGCTGTCGGCATGACCGGGTCTCATGGCCAGGCTTAATAGCATTCGCACATGATTGTTGCCTTGAGCGCAACCTCAAGCATCAGATCGAGGCCGAGAGAGACCACAAAGGAGAAAAGGAGGAGTCTTTGATCTGGTGGCGTAGGTGCCAAAGGAATATCTCCAGGAAAACGTAAATAGATGGATAGAGTAGAATGAACAAATACCAAAGTGAATAAATCAATCAATCAGTCAATAAGAAAAATATCCCGATTAATCCTACACAGCACAAGAGAATAAATTCGACCATTGTAACTGTCAGCGAATTCATTATATAAACAAATCAGTTATGCTTGACGACTTGATAAAATCTTCTGATGCAAATCACAATGAAATATGAAACTAGTCCGCATTGAAAGGATTAGAAAATGTACTCTTTTTTGTGGAGTCTACTACTTCCAGTAGTTTCGTTTTTTTTTTCAAAAGTCAATTGACCCTACTTTTATTCGAATTTTAGTTATGAAATTGATGAGGTAAGCATCTGGTAGAAAACAAGGAAGGAAAAGATAGAGAATATACTGTATCATCCATTTTCTTCCTTTTTCAATAACACAAGCATCAAAAAAGACAAATTGATAAATGAATAAATGAAAATAAATAAAAAGTAGAAGTAATAGTAGTATTGATAATAGTGGAAGTAGTAATGGTGGAAGCAATAGTAGTAGTAGTAGTTGTAGTAGTAGTAGTATACTAGTAGTAGTAGAAGTAGTAGTAGTAGTAGTAGAAATAATATTAGTAGTAATAGAAGTGGAAGCAGTAATAATGGAAGCAGTAGTAGTAGTAGCTGTACATAGTAGTAGTAGTAGTAGTAGTAGTAGTAGTAGACTAACATGGAGGAAATCAGAGAAATTAGAAGAAACATTTCAAAGGGAAAGGAGGAGAGGCAGAAGGAGGAACTTCAAGTACTTCTAGCTCGGCTATCGAGTTGTATAAAAAAGAAAGATAACAATGACGCAGGAAGTTGGGGCGTCCAATTGGCTGACAGCACTACCAATCAGGGCAAAGGGATTCACCTTAAACAAAAGAGAATTCACAGGTGCCATTGCCCTGAGGTATGAATGGCCAATGGGAGGGCTGCCTAACAGATGCTTCTGTGGTGTACAGTTTACTTCAGACCATGCGATGATATGAAAGCAGGGTGGATTCATCTGCATACGACATGATGAGGTAAGAGATCTCACTGCCCAAATGCTTCAGGAGGTGTGCAAGGATGTGACTATCGAACCAACATTACTCCCACTAAGAGGGGAGAACTTCAGATACCGCACGTCCAACACATCAGAAGAAGCAAGAGTGGATGTCAGCGCAAAAAGGTTTCTGGACACGGGGACAATTGGCTTTCTTTGACATGCGAATATTTGATCCGATGGCCCCATGTTACAGCAACCTAACTATTGAGCCATCTCACTCCCGGAACGAGTATGAGAAGATCAGGATGTACGAAGAGCGTACACAGAATGTAGACCAGGGCTCATTCACTCCTATAACCTTTACGACATCAGGTGGGATGGGTCCTAGAGCAAAGGCATTTTTACAAAGGATTTTTACAAAGGCGGAGCATGCCGGCAGGAGACCTTTTGGTCCATATCTAGATCGGATGCGAAAAAAAAAATCATATTAATAATAAATTAATAAATAAAAACTATGATAATGTAAATAACAAATAAAATACATAAATAAATGCATAGGTACAGTTCAATAATAAACAAACAGGTAAATAGTAAATAATAATAAATTGACATATAACTAATGATAAATAAAAATCAGACTGACAAATGATAACAAAACAAAAACAAATAATATAAGATAAATTATAATTACAGCATCTTACTTAGGTATTTATCTAAATGATTCTTAAAGCTTCGAACTGAACTACATTGCACTACCTGTGCAGGAAGTTTATTCCATTCATTAACTACACGGTTGGCAAAGTTGTTTCTACCTACTTCCAAATTGAATCTATTTCCGGACAGTTTAAGACCATTGTTTCTTGTCTGATTCTCATTCAATGTGAAAATTTGGTCACTTTTGATGTTGTTAATTCCCTTTAGAATTTTAAAGACCTGTATCAAGTCACCTCTGAGTCTACGCTTTTTTAGGGAAAACATTCATATGTTTTAGTCGATTTTCGTATGATTTATTTTTGATATTTGGAATCAGTTTTGTGGCTCGCCGTTGTACTCTTTCCAATCTGTCAATGTCTTTAATGAGATTCGGTGACCATACGGAAACAGCATATTCCAAATGTGGACGAACTAACGATTTATATAGCTTGTTAATGAGTGATGGACTTTTGAAATCAAAAGATCGCGCAATCAGTCCTAGAATCTTATTTGCTTTCTCAGAGGCTGAAATACACTGCTTGGATGATTTGAGGTCGTTACTGATAATTACGCCGAGATCTTTTTCACTATCCACTTTTGTTAACGAATTTCCAAATAACTTGTAATCGTACTTACTGTTATTTTTACCTATGTGCATTACCTTGCATTTACTTGTGTTAAATTTCATTAGCCACTTTTCAGACCATTGCTGTAATTTATCTAAATCTTCTTGAATATCTAATTGGTTTGAGTGATCATTTGCCACTCCGCACAGTTTTGTATCATCAGCAAATTTGGAAACAGTAGATTTTAGTCCATGGTCTATCATTTATATATACTATGAATAGAAGTGGCCCAAGAACGGAACCCTGAGGAACTCCACTTGCAACACTTTTCCATCCAGAAGTTTTTCCATTTAAAACAACTCTCTGTTTTCGACCATTCAACCAATTACTAGTCCAACCTAATAGGCTACCACTTATTCCATGCAAAGCTAATTTAGTAAGTAGTCTTTCGTGTGGGACGGTATCAAAAGCTTTTGCAAAGTCTAGATATACTAAATCTATATTGTTTCTTTTGTCATAATTCGAGATAACTGTGTTGTAGAATTCGAGTAAGTTAGTCACGCAAGAACGTTTCCGTCTGAAACCATGCTGGCTATCATTTATCAAACGGTTACTTTCTAAATGATGTTCAATAGCATCTCTGATGATAGTTTCCATTATTTTTCCTACGATTGAAGTCAAGCTTATA
>NC_134803.1:20982053-20994553 GCF_046742065.1 Oratosquilla oratoria | reverse complement strand
ACTGTCTTGACACCTACCCTAACATATGGTTAAAAAAGTTGGGTAATGACAAACGTAGACATTAGCAGGATTCAGGCAGCGGAAATGAGACCATTGAGAGCCATAGTTTGAAAGACGAGAAGAGATAAACTAAAAAACGAAGATATAAGGAAGAGCATTGGCGTCTGTTCCATGCTATGCAAAATAGATACTGCCCAGTTATGATGGTTGGAACATTTAGAAAGAATAGAGGAAGAGAGACTTGCAAGGGGATCCTGAGAGTGGATGCCGGACAGAAGATGGCCAAAAGGAAGACCAAGAAATGGTGTAACCGATAATGGTTGTGGTTACATAAGATGGGACTTAATGCGGGCGAGATAAACTCCAAAACCGGAGTTTCTTCTATTCATTTATAAAAATATAATCTGGAGTTATTAACAACAGATATATATATGGGCAATATACAATAGGTGCCAGGCCTTGACCTAGGGCACACTTGGCTGGCAGCCTCTCGGCCTGCCTAGCTCTGGCTGGTAGGCTCTTGACCAACCCAGCTCTGGCGTTCGTGACATAGGTGTCGTAGGTTAGTATAGGGGGTTAGTGGGTTGTTGAAAGTAAAGGCTATTCTATACATTGGAGTCAGTTTTATATATGAGGGTTAGTCGCATAGTTGGTGGGTGTTGTTACATACATATACCAAGGCTTTTTCCCCCTTACAAGGGAGGTCTGTTGAGGTAGGAAGGGAGAGGACGGAAGACAGAGGTGAGTGGAGAATGGTTGTATATGGATGATGTTGTGATTGCATGAGGAGGAATGGGCGGGGGGGTGGGGGTGAGGTAGTATGTGTTTTGCAAATTTTGACGCAGCCCGAAGGGATTTCTCCCCGTCCTCTCCTTATATGCAAGGGGGGACGGAGAGGGGGGGTCGCCGATTAAATGAAGCGGCCTTGCTGTGGATGTGCTGTGTCTTGCGACACTGCTTCTGACCCAGGGCGGTGGGCAAGGTGCAGGGATGACCCGTCATTCAGGAGGTGCTCAGATGAGAGGGAGGGTGGGAGGGGTGTGGAGTGTATTTAGGGATGAAATGGGTGGGAATGTTTTTATGCCTTTCCCTTTTTGGCTACCTCCCTTGAAAGGGGGAAAAAGCCTTGGTATATGTATGTATATACAAGGGAGGTAGCCAAAAAGGAAAAGGCATAAAATCATTTCCACCCATTCCATCTCTGAATACACTCCACACCCCTCCCACCCTCCCTCTCATCTGAGCACCTCCTGGATGACGGGTCATCCCTGCACCTTGTCCACTGCCCTGGGTCAGAAGCAGTGTCGCAAGACACAGCACATCCACAGCAAGGCCGCTTCATTAAATCGGCGACCCCCCCCCCTCTCCGTCCCCCCACTGCATAAAAGGAGAGGACGGGGAGAAATGCCTTCGGGCTGCGTCAAATTTTGCTCACACATACTACCTCACCCCCCATCCCCCCGCCCATTCCACCTCATGCAATCACAACATCATCCATATACAACCATTCTCCATTCACCCCTGTCTTCTGTCCTCTCCCGTCCTTCCTCAACAGACATTCCCCTCTTCCCCAAAGCCCCCTTCACCCCATCCATCCACCTCATCCTAGGACGTCCCCTCATGTTCACTCCCTCCACATCTGCCTTCCATACCTCTTTTACTAGTCTTTCTTCACTCATTCTTTCCATGTGTCCAAACCATCCTAATACTCTTTCATCAACCCTATCTCCCAACTCCCTTTCCACCCCTGTTCTCCTCCTCACCTCCTCATATCTCACGCTATCTAGCCTAGTAACCCCCATCATACTTCTCAGACACCTCATCTCAAACACATTCAAACTCCTTCTCTCTTCTTCTCTTATGTTCCATGTTTCTGCCCCATACAGTGCTGTTGGCACAATCACTTCTTCATACAGTTTCCTCTTAGCATCCATTCCCAAATGTCTATTCCTCATTACACTCTTTAATCCACCAAGGCATTTACTCGCTTCTCTCAATCTACATTCTACCTCCACTTTCACTCCACCTTTCCCTGCCACATTTGCACCCAAGTATCTAAAACTATCCACTTCCTCCAGTCGCTCTCCCTTAATGCTCACTTCCAGTCTACTGCCACTTTCACCCTTTGTACATCTCATCACCTTACTTTTACCCACATTTATCTTTAGCTTTCTTCTATCACATACTCTCCCAAACTCTGTCACCAACTTCCTCAATCCCTCCTCCGATCCTGCCACAAGCGCAGTGTCGTCCGCAAACAACAGCTGGCTCACCTCCCACTTTTCTCCATTTTCTTTAACCATCTCCAATCCCTAACCCACTACCCTAGCATTCACCTCTCGCACCACCCCATATATGTATAAGTTGAACAGCCAGGGCGACATAACGCATACTTGATGAAGTCCCACCTTTACCTCGAACCACTCACTCTCTCCATTTCCAATCCTGACACAAGCTCTACTACTCTCATAAAAACTCTTGACAGCTCCCAGAAGCTTTCCTCCTATCCCGTATATCTGCATAACATCCCACAGTGCCTTTCTGTCTACCCTATCATAAGCCTTTTCCAGATCCATAAAAAGCCCAAAAAACATCCTTCCCCTTTCCTATAGCTTTCTCACATATCTGTCTTACCACAAAGATCTGATCTACACAACCTCTACCTGTCCTAAATCCACACTGTTCCTCACCAATTACTCCTTCTGTTCCTCTCCTAATCCTCTCAATCAAGATCCTCCCATAAGCCTTCCCAACTACACTTAACAAGCTAATCCCTCTGAAACTACTACATTCACACTTGTCCCCTTTTCCCTTGTAAAGAGGAACTATACAGGCACTCCTCCAGTCCTCCGGCACTCTACCCTCTCTCCAGCAAACATTAAATAACCTCACCAGCCAGTCCACCATCACTGTACCTCCCTTTTTTAGACATTCTTCATGGCATCCATCCAGACCAGGTGCCTTACCTGCTTTCATCATCTTAACAACTGCCTTCACCTCATCCTTCCTTATTTCTCCTCCATTCTCCTCACTCATCACTCTCATTTTCTTCGCATTTCCCACTGCAGCTATCTTTCCTTCCCTATCCTCCTTCACATTTAGCAACTCCCTAAAATATTCTGCCCATCTTCCCCTTACTGCCTTCTCTTCCATTATTATCTCTCCATCTGCACCTTTTACCTTTTCTTCTCTACTTGATTCGCCTCCTCTTCCTCTCTTAATTTCTTTCCAAAACATCTTTTTATTACTTTCAAAATTTTCTGTCATATTCTTACCCCATTTCACATCTGCTCTCCTCTTTGCCTCCTTTACCTTTTGCTTTACTTCTCTTTTCTTTTCTTTGTACCTTTCATATGACTCCCTCGTCCTATTTTGTAACCAATCTGTGAAAGCTCGCTTCTTCTCTTCTACAACATTCTTTGTTTCCTCATCCCACCATTCACTACCCTTTCTTCTATTTCCCCCTGTCCTTCTTGTTCCACACACCATCCTTGCACACTTTATGACTCCCTCCTTGAACCATCCCCATTCCTCCTCCACACCCAGCTCCACTCTATCCCTTACTCCCTCCCACTCCTCCTTCAGCTTCTTTTCGTACTTCTTCTCCTTTCGCTTTTCATTCAAAGCGATCACTTTAAGAACCTCCCTACCTTTTATCCCTTTCCTCTTTCTCCATCTATCCTCCACTCTCAACTTACCTTCCACCAAAAAATGATCTGATATTCCCCCACCCTCTCCCCTTAGCACATGTACATCCTTAACTCTTCCTATCATAATGCTATTTACCACTACATAATCCATTAGCGCTCTATCTACCACCCTTCCATCCACCACCCTCTCCCATGTGTATTTATGCTTGACTTTCTTCCCCAAAACACTGTATTTGCTATCATCAACTCTCTTTCTAGACACATTTCCACCATCAACTCTCCACTACGATTCTTTCCTGGAACTCCAAATTTCCCAACCACTCCATCGATTGGACCATTTCCTACCCTAGCATTAAGGTCTCCCAGTACTATTACATTGACATTTCTTTCTAAATCCTCTATGCACTCATTCAAATCTATCCAAAAGGCCTCCCTTTCTTCTACACTCTTCTCACTGCCAGGCCCATATGCACTTACAAAGACCCACATCTCTTTCCCCAGTTTCACCTTCATCCACATTATACTTGAGGAAACCTCCTTCCACTCCACTACCCGTTTACCTATCTCTTCACTTACTAGAATAGCCACCCCTTCCCTCCCTCGCCCTCTCCTCACTCCTGATAACCTCCCATTTACACTCCCAAACTTACACTCACCCTTTCCTTTCAGCTTAGTTTCACTCAAAGCCAACACATCCATCTTTCTTCTCACAAACATACTACCTATCTCTTCCCTTTTACTCTCATCTGTACCACATGCACGCACATTAAAAGACCCAAACCTTAGGGTGCTGGTCCGAGAACTTCCAGACCCTCTTATGCCTTCTCTTTTTTGTTTAGGAATGTCCCCTGTGGGGCTACAAGGAGAAGGATGTCTAGTCCCAATCCCCGTCCCCTTCTTCTCGCCTCTTACGATCCAAGTGGGAATACTTGGTGGCAGTATTCTTTTCCCCCACCATAGGGAATTCCCCCACCACAGAAAAAGAATACTCAGAGAAATGGTACAGGACAGCAACAAGGGGTTGGGGGACAGCATAACGGAGGGACAGTCGTAGTATAAAAGTGTCATCATTTCTCTATGAACAGAGTTTTCTTCTATCATAGACAAAATTATGTGTGGCTCTGGTCCGTAGGGGCGCCCCATATAGACCCTAAAGTATCAACTGCATGCTACTTTGCCACAATAACAAGCAGCCAATACCCCAGACGGAGTGTTGTTAGGTATGTTATATATATGTTAGCTTATGAGTAATATAATAAGGGGCAGTTATAATAAATGGTTTGTAAAGGGTTAGTCTGGTGGCATTTGGCATGTTCGTGGTGACATCCTGTTTGTTTTTTTCTGAATTCTGCTGCGTTAGATGTATGTGTTCTGGGAAAGCAAGGTAAGCAAGAGGGGAGTCTCGCTATGTTCCAAGCATGTGGATCACGTGCGTGGTAGATGATGGTTAGTAATGGTTACATTACCTCCTCGACTTTTTGAGGTACGTCCGCGTACCTTGGGTTAAGGTCGTGACAGTGGGGTTTTGGCATATATAATTACAAAATTTAATATATGGTAACTTGTTAAGTTGCTAGTGGGGGATATTGATTCGTAAAATTGGTTTGAATGAGTAAAAAGGGGGGGATTTTTACGTATATTATCATATCTTGAATGTGTTCATTAAAGCTATGTAAATATTTTTGACACTTGTATATTCTCTTTTCAATGAGAATGAATTTTCACTTTTCACTTGTATTTTCTCTGATCTCTTTTCTCTGAGATATATTTTGTTTGTACACTTTCACTAGAGTAGCTTTACTGAAGATATGACATCCTAAGTGGTTAGTTTATTTTTAAATAAATGTGTTAGTCTGTGTAGAGCTAAATATTCATATATATTGGTAAATATTTATACATTGCATAGAGATATATACAAAGTTGCTAGTATTGTGAATGGTTATTGGCTACAATTTTTATAAGAACATAAGAATAAAGGAGAGTGCAAAAGACCATAAGGCCTACACTAGGCAGCTCCGTATCCATCACCACCTGTCATCCCCATCCATAAAGTTGTCTAATCGTTTTTTAAAACAACTGATAGTTTCAGCGCTTACTACATGGTTACTAAGTTTATTCCATTCATCGACCACCCTATTAGTAAACCAATTCTTGCCTATTTCCTTCTTAAATCTAAATTTGTCCAGTTTATACCCATTACTGCGATTATGATTTCTGTTGTTCTTATTATCGTGCTTATACATATTGATATTTATTTAAGGCAGTTAATTTTTTTGAAAAATTCTAATGTATGTATGGTATGAAATGTTTATTCATCTTCTTTGAGTGTATTATTCCGGGGCTTCACGGTCGGAAGGAAGTGAAGAAGTACTTTTACAGATAGTGAGAAAAGTTTTGATAAGTAAATGATCGTGAGGACCTAAACTATCGAATCGCATGACGTCCTGCGTCCGGAGGAGGAATAATTAATGTAATTTCATAGTTTATGTGTTATGTTCATCGTGGGATTTGTCGTTGTGCTTTGGTTTGTCCTAATTTACTCGGTTTCGGGTGACTGCCTGGGAGATTTCTTTGCGGTGACATTTTGTTATTTTGAGTTTAGAAATTGTTAGAAATTGAAAAATTATCTCGATAATGTCAAATTGCACTGGGATATGTTTTATTATTTAATTATTAAGCTCTATCTATCGTGGTCTATAAATATTCTATAACTGTAATTAATAGTTGTTTCTGATAGTTCTACGTGGGTTATTTTACATCTAAATAATTTTAATTAAAATTATTATTTTATGTCTTTGATATGGGGGTTATTTATATGCATCTATGAGTTTGTGATATACAAGAGTTTTAAAAATGGGGTACTTATGGTAGGTCTGCACTGAAGTCTGGGTAGCACTGGTTGGCACTGTGGGTGGATGTGAGACTGGCGTGGGCTGAGGGGTTGATTCCTAGCTGGTGTTGATCATTGCTTGGGTAAGCAATTTTCACGAGCAGCTCGAGCCAAGGGTGGCGGTGGGTGGAGGATGTGGTTGGTTGGTAGAGTTGAGTTGACACGGGGGGTGTGTAAGTGAGAATGCTGACCCGATGTGAAGAGTAGGTATGTTAGGCGGGTCCGGGCCTAACTGCTGTGAAGCTCCTGGCCTGGGTGGAAGGGGGTGGAGGTGGGTTAGGCGGGTCGGGGCCTAACCGCTGCGAGGCTCCTGGTCTGGGTGGTCATGGAGGGGGGTGGAGGTGGGTTAGGCTGGTCTGGGGCCTAACCGCTGCGAATTCCCTGGTCTGGCTGGTCATGACAGGGTTGGAGGTGGGTTAGGTGGGTCTGGGCCTAACCGCTACGAATTCTCTGGTCTGGTTGGTCATGAAGGGGGGGGGTTCTCGTCCGGCTCCTGAATTATAAAAAAGGGGGGGATTAGTGGGAGTCTATGGTTTATACTCACGGTGATTGGTGACGGTAGTTGTGGATGGCGGATGAGATTGTCTCTTGGATGTGTTTCGTTGGCCTGGGTCCACTGCGTCTTGACTGAAGTCGTGATGTCGTGTTGATCTTGGATTTGGTGTGCTGGATCTCTACAGCTGATTGGATTCGTCTGGTCTCGGCTAGGGTTCACTGTTTGAAGGGATAGAGGGGTGGTTAGTAATGCTTACCAAGTATAATGCTGAGTCGGCAGATTTTTGCGAGTCAGACGTCTCGGGGGAGGACGGCAGGGGCGAGGTGGAGTATTCTCTGTCGCTGGGGGATGAGTCCTGTGGTAGCTGAATGGAATCTTGTGGCTTGATTGAAGTTCGATCACCTGGCTGGGAGTCTTGTGGTAGCTGAATGGAATCTTGTGGTTTGATTGAAGTTCGATCACTTGGTTGGGAGTCTTGTGGTAGCTGAATGGAATCTTGTGGTTTGATTGAAGTTTGATCTCTTGGGTGGGGGTTTTGTGGTAGCTGAATAGAGTCTTGTGGCTTGATTGAAGTTCGATCACTTGGTTGGGAGTCTTGTGGTAGCTGAATGGAATCTTGTGGTTTGATTGAAGTTCAATCACTTGGGAGTCTTGTTTGATGTTGGATTGGAGTCATGATAAGGTGCCGGTAGAGTTGACAGGTGTTTTCTTCTATTCTGACAGAGGTCTCTCTGTAGACATATGTCATATGATTGGTAGCGTAGTGCCACCAGGTGGTTTAAAATTGAATGCCTTACAATTTCACCACCGATTCTAAGATTGGTGCAACTGCAGGTCACAGCTGCTATCTTAGGAGTCAGACTGTCATCTAGAAGGGAGCGGTTGGTGGAGGGGTAGTATGTAGACGATGTCGCTTGCTTGAAAACGTGCTGACGAAGCGATGGGCTTGCTTTTTGATGCGGAGGTGAAGAGAATCCTGTGGCTCGATTCCTTTATTGTGGGAGCTTGATTGAGGATATGAGAAGTCGAAGATAGACGATTTCTTCTTCGTAGACCGTGGTCTGTTCCTTCTGAATGGTAGGCGTGGCTGGTTGGCGTGGCTTGGAGCTGAATAGAATCAAGTGGTTTGATTGCCCGATTCTGGGAGCTTGATTGAAGATATGAGAAGTCGAAGATAGACGATTTCTTCTTCGTAGATCGTGGTCTATTCCTTCTGAATGGTAGGCGTGGCTGGTTAGCTGAAGATTTTATTCGGCCTTCTGTGGTGGGCGCGAGTGTAGTCAGTGTTTCTTGGTATAAAGTGGGCTTGTCTCTTCGGAGTTTGGAATGAGAGCACCGCTCGCCAGTTTGATTGGTTGTGTAAGCTTGGTTGCGTGGCTGAGGACGGCGTTTCTATTCAGAGCGTGGGAGCACCGCTGCCACAGGTGTAACCGATAATGGTTGTGTGGCGGAGGATGGCACTTCTATTCAGGGTGTGGGTGCACCGCTACCGTCAGTGTAACCGACAATGGTTGTGTTTACATAAGATGGGACTTAATGCGGGCGAGATAAACTCCAAAATCGGAGTTTCTTCTATTCATTTATAAAAACACAATATGGAGTTATTAACAACAGATACATATATATATATATATATATATATATATATATATATATATATATATATATATATATATATATATATATATATATATGGGCAATATACAATAAGTGCCAGACCTTGACCTAGGGCACAACTGGCTGGCAGCCTCTCGGCCTGCCTAGCTCTGGCTGGTAGGCTCTTGACCTGCCCAGCTCTGGCGTTTGTGACATAGGTGTCGTAGGTTAATATAGAGGGTTAGTGGGCTGTTGTAAGTAAAGGCATTAGTCTCGCTATTCTATACATTGGGGTCAGTTTTATATATGAGGGTTAGTCGTAGAGTTGGTGGGTGTTGTTAGGTATGTTATATATATGTTAGCTTATGAGTAATATAATAAAGGGCAGTTATATTAAAGGGTTTTTAATGGGAGTCTGGTGGCATTTGGCATGTTCGTGGTGATATCCTTTTTTTTCTGAATTCTGCTGCGTTAGATGAATGTGTACTGGGAAAGCAAGGTAAGCAAGAGGGGAGTCTCGCTATGTTGCAAGCATGTGGATCACGTGCGTGGTAGGTGATGGTTAGTAATGGTTACAATAGATGGAAAGAACATTTTGAAGAAGCCCTCAGCAGACATGACTTGCCCAACATCGAAACTCTGAGGAGCTAAAATAGGAAGTAAGAAGTGATGAAGTGATGATGATATGGTTTAACGTCACACACTCCCCCCTATCGGGAGGCTAGGACGGTGCCCCTCACAGATGACTTAGTAGCGTGGAATTTGATAAACCATGCACTTTGTTCAACTTCGCTGGTGACAGGATTCGAACCGCCCTCACCTCGACCTTCGCCGCAAGTAACGACGCCCCAAACCGCTCACCCAGCGAGCTTCCAAGAAGTAATATATATATATATATATATATATATATATATATATATATATACATATATGTATATATATACATACATATATATATATATGTATATATATATATATATATATATATATATATATATATATATATGATGACTATATTATAACAAATAAGACTGAAGGTGGAAAAAGCAGACGAGGAGTAATGGGAAAAATTCACGCTTAAACGTTTCGACCCGCAGGGTCTTGATCACAAAGCTAACAACTCAAACGTAACAGGATATTTTATACATGAACGGGTCATCTCATGGGACGCATGGGACTATTGTCAGTTCATACCTAGACACTTTTCTCCTAAAAGCGGGCATTAAAATAGCCAGGACATCAGGTAACAAAGTAGGACATTTGGAAACACGTAGCTACAATAATCCCACTAACGAAAACAGCGTTGTTTATAAAATCCCATGTAAAAGCTGTCCCTCCTCATATTTTGGTGAATCTGGTCGCGGACCTTAATAAAAGGATAAATGAACATAAGAATGACGTAAAAGCCCATAGGACATCTAACTCCATAGTAATGCATATGGATAAACATGGCCACCTTCCAGACTGGAACAACACAACCGTATCTAAATATCAAGAAACTAAGGAAGACAATTGAGGCAGCATATATCAACACTAATAACAACATTAACCATTGAGAAGGCTTTATATGTTTAGCAAAAGCCATAAGCTTATTAATAATAAAAGAATACGAAAATAACAAGCTCTCCGAAGCGTCCCATGAGATGACCCGTCCAAGTATAAGATATCCTGTTACGTTTGAGCTGTTAGCTTTGTGATCAAGACCCTGCGGGTCGAAACGTTAAAGCGTGAAATTTTCCCATTACTCCTCGTCTGCTTTTTCCACCTTCAGTCTTATATATATATATATATATCAGATAATTTTCATGACCATCGCGCAAGGATTCGAACCTGCTCTGTACATGACGACAAGAGGCCCGCCATGACTACCGCCTTAGACCGCTCGACCAACTGATACTTAAAATCGTACGAACTCAGAACACTTACTGGTTCTCGAGATTGAGAAGGTCACTACCTGCAACCCTATTCTCATTTTTACCATACGACCAAGTACACTCGTGGGAGGGGTAAGGACCGGATCGAATCCTTTTCACGCTTCGTCATTGTAACCATACGAGGAATTTGCTAGTGGACAGCGACATTAATCAGATAATTAATAATAAAAATTATCTGATTAATGTCGCTGTCCACTAGCGAATTCCTCGTATATATGTATATATATATATATATATATATATATATATATATATATATATATATATATATATATATATTCAACAAAGACCCACTATGTTGGGTAAGAAGAAATGAAGTAGGCGATATCCATATATTTCGATCGCAGACTGTGATCCTCTTCAGTGGAATGCAGAGTAGTGAGGAAAATACATGTCTAATATACAGAAAAAGAGAAAGAGAAGAAACATGGACAGGACTCAAGTGGCGTCTATTGCTTTGCGCGGCAGGTCACCCATCTTCACCAAGGGTTGCCTTAGAAAAAGCTTCTCAAATTAGTGGTAAACATAAAGAAATACACCATTAGAAGCTGGAAAGATTGTGTAAAAATATTGTGTGGTCGAAATTCTCAGTGATAGAAAAATGTAGTTAATCCATCATATGTTACTTTCACGCACCATGAATAAGAGGTGTTAGGCTTAGACGTCAATTTTGCTTTGAAGCCCACAAAACATCAAACATTAGACTATATTGTCGAATGTGATAGGTATTTGGCTTCCAATAATTATGACAAAGAGTTATCATGTTTAAAAGGGATTCTGCTGCAAGACATTGTGGATTATTCTAAGGAAGATTGTGGGTTGCCAAAGCTATATAGATTAGCAGTAGACAGCCTCACGAACCGGAAAGAAGTCATCATTTCCCGTGCAGACAGGAGGGATAGTTATTCTCAGCCAGTCGGGTTATGAAAGTAAAGCTTTTGATCTCTTAAAGGACATTGATACTTATAAAAAATTGACAAAAAGTCCTCTCAGAAATACTATATCGGAATTCAATAGTAGGGCACGCAATATTTTGGGAAAAGACAATTTCAATAACTTATTAGTCATAAACCCACAGTTACCTAATTTTCATGGACTCCCAAAAATACATTAAGAAAGTGTCCCTCTAAGACCCATCATTTCAAATAGGAATTCAGTACTAGCAAGGCATCAAAATGGCTAACGAACATTTTGTCACCGTTTGTAGGGTGCTTTTCCAACTCACACATAAAACACTCAGAAGATTTCATAAATAAGATTAAGAGCCATCATTTACCAGGGCAGAGAAAATTACTAAGTCTTGATGTAGTATCCTTGTTTACCTGCATAAATGTAGCTGAGGTTTTGACATTCCTGGAAACAAAATTACAACATTATCAGGAACAACTTCCAATCCCTGTCAACAAAATCATAAAACTAACGGAATTATGTGGTAACACAAATGCTTTCTCATTTAAAGACCAATATTATAAACAAAAGTTCGGTTGTTCTATGGGATCCAATCTCTCCCCAGTGTTAGCAAACTTGTATATGGAATATTTTGAGACAGTACTTCTACAGGACATTAAGCCACCAGATATGTTTTGGTACAGGTACGTGGACGACATCTTTACGATCTGGGATGATGAGTGGGGTTCTTTCGATGTTTTCTTTGAAAAGCTCAACAATTTAACCACTAATATAAGATTTAAAGTTGAATGGGAGGTGGATAATAGACTGCCATTTTTAGACATCCTAGTAATACGAAATCAGGACCATCTTTCTTTTACAGTGTACAGAAAAACAACACATACAGGGAGCTATGTACACTTTTACAGCCACCATCCGGATAAAATTAAATATAGTGTTGCCTCAGGCCTCTTCTTAAGGGCACTTAGATTATGTAGTCCACATTACTTGGAAATGGAGACCACAACCATTAGGAATCAGTTAAA
>NC_134803.1:20969553-20977053 GCF_046742065.1 Oratosquilla oratoria | reverse complement strand
CATTAGCAGACGACAAACTGTTATTTCAAGAACTGTCTAGTTTCTGCAACCGGGATTTATTGATAATGGGTGATTTCAATTTTACTGACATTGATTGGATCACCCTTGAACGTGGCCATATAGGTAGTCGCTTGATTGATTTTCTTGGTGACAATTACTTAATTTAGCATATAAAAGAGCCCACAAGATATGGAAACTTACTCGATCCATTGATCACTAGCCGCGAAAGCATGGTAACTGATGTAGAAGTCGGTGAATCTGTTGCAAATAGCGATCACAACCTAGTTAGATTCAAAATCCTAAAAAAAAATTCGAATAGATACTTATGTTTCTAAAATACCCGATTTCAGTAAAGATCAGTTCATAGGACTACGTCAGGAGCTTCAGCGTACAGATTGGGAGGCAAAATTAAACGAAAGACCTGTAGATCAGATGTGGGAAATTTTTCAAAATACGCTCACTAAGATGATTCAAACTTACATTCCTTTTAAGGACAGACTTCCCCCAAATCAGGCTCGCCCAAAGTGGCTCGACAAAGAAACTGAAAAAAGTATTGCTAAAAAGAGACAGGCTTATAAGAAATATAAGTGCTCGGGTGCATCTAATGACTATGAAAGTTATGTATCAATACAGAGACATTTAAAAAAGACAATAAAAAAGTGAAAACGACGATACGAAATGAACATCGCTGATAAATCCAAAGAGAATCCCAAAGAATTCTATAGTTACATTAGAGATAAAAAGGTTGTTAGGAATCACATTGGTCCACTATTATCTGCTGACGGTCAACTTGAATATTCAAATGAAGGAATGTGTAATATCTTAAACAATTATTTTTAGCTCGGTATTCGTAAACGAAACACCTCAAAGTGAACTCCAAACTGAAACCTGTGAAAAGTCTAGGGTAAACTTACTCACTACGGTAAATATAATAAAAGAAAAAAGTAAAAGGTGTATAGATAAACTCAAAGTTAATAAAACACCAGGGCCTGACGGTTGGCATCCAAGAATCTTAAAGGAAATAAAAAAATGAGATTGTTGTTCCATTAGAAATTATTTTCAAGAAATCCATCATATCCGGAGATGTCCCAAGAGAATGGAAGCTAGGTAACGTTACTCCCATATTCAAAAAAGGTGACAAAAAGAAACCAAATAACTATAGGCCTATAAGTTTGACTTCAATCGTAGGAAAAATAATGGAAACTATCATCAGAGATGCTATCGAACATCATTTAGAAAGTAACCGTTTGATAAATGATAGCCAGCATGGTTTCAGACGGAAACGTTCTTGCGTGACTAACTTACTCGAATTCTACAATACAGTTATCTCGAATTATGACAAAAGAAACAATATAGATTTAATATATCTAGACTTTGCAAAAGCTTTTGATACCGTCCCACACGAAAGACTACTTACTAAATTAGCTTTACACGGAATAAGTGGTAGCCTATTAAGTTGGACTAGCAATTTAAATGGAAAAACTTCTAGATGGAAAAATGTTACAAGTGGAGTTCCTCAGGGTTCCGTTCTTGGGCCACTTCTATTCATAGTATATATAAATGATATAGACCATGGACTAAAATCTACTGTTTCCAAATTTGCTGATGATACAAAAATGTGCGGAATGGCAAATGATCACTTAAACCAATTAGATATTCAAGAAGATTTAGATAAATTACAGCAATGGTCTGAAAAGTGGCTAATGAAATTTAACACAAGTAAATGCAAGGTAATGCACATAGGTAAAAATAACAGTAAGTACGATTACAAGTTATTTGGAAATTCGTTAACAAAAGTGGATAGTGAAAAAGATCTCGGCGTAATTATCAGTAACGACCTCAAATCATCCAAGCAGTGTATTTCAGCCTCTGAGAAAGCAAATAAGATTCTAGGACTGATTGCGCGATCTTTTGATTTCAAAAGTCCATCACTCATTAACAAGCTATATAAATTGTTAGTCCGTCCACATTTGGAATATGCTGTTTTCGTATGGGCACCGAATCTCATTAAAGACATTGACAGACTGGAAAAAGTACAACGGCGAGCCACAAAACTGATTCCAAATATCAAAAATAAATCATACGAAAATCGACAAAAACATATGAATCTGTTTTCCCCAAAAAAGCGTAGACTCAGAGGTAACTTGATACAGGTCTTTAAGATTCTAAAGGGAATTGACAACATCAAAAGGGACAAAATTTTCACATTGAATGAGAATCAGACAAGAAACAATGGTCTCAAACTGTCCGGAAATAGATTCAATTTGGAAATAGGTAGAAACAACTTTGCCAACCGTGTAGTTAATGAATGGAATAATCTTCCTGCACAGGTAGTGTAATGTAGTTCAGTTCGAAGATTTAAGAATCATTTAGATAAACACCTAAGCAAGATGCTGTAATGATTATAATTTATTTTATATTATTTGTTTTTTTTGTTATCATTTGTCTTTTATTTTCATTTATCATTAGGTAAATGTCAATTTATTATTATTTACTATTTCCTGTTTGTTTATTGTTTAACTATACCTATGCATTTATTTATATATTTTATTTGTTATTTACATTATTATAATTTTTATTTATTATTTTATTTATTATTATGATTTTTTTCGCATCCGATCTAGATATGGACCAAAAGGTCTCCTGTCGGCATGCTCCGCCTTTGTAATCCTTTGTAATCCTTTGTGTGTGTGTGTGTGTGTGTGTGTGTGTGTGTGTGTGTGTGTGTGTGTGTGTGTGTGTGTGTGTGTGTGTGTGTGTGTGTGTGTGTGTATTTACCTAGTTTATTTTGCGTGAAGGGGAGCTATGCTCGTGGTGTCCCGCCTTTGTATCTCGCATTGCCTAGTTTGCTTTTAAACTCATGAATGGTTTTTGCTCACACTATTTCCTTATCTAGTTTGTTCCAAGTGTCTACCACTCTATGCGGAAAACTGTTTTTCTTCAGATCTCTTCTGTAGCTATGTTTTTTTATTTTCTTTCCATGTCCTCTTGTGCTTCTCCTGTCCCAGTTTAGCAAGTCCTCTCTATCAAGTAATTCTGTGCCTTTCATGATTCTGTAAATGGGTCAGAAGGACACCTCTCTCTCTTCTTTGCTCCAGAGTCGGTAAATCTAATTTGGTCAATCTCTCCTCATATGACAAGTTTTGCGAATGCAGGTGCCATTTTTGTTGCTGCTCTCTGGATTCTTTCTATTTTCGTTATATTCTTTTTGGTACTGGGTGACCACAATGTCACCTGCATATTCTAGTCTAGGCCTTATCAGTGTGACCAATATTTTTTAAATCATTTCTTCGTGTGTGTATGTGTGTGTTGTGTGTGTGTGTGTGTGTGTGTGTGTGTGTGTGTGTGTGTGTGTGTGTGTGTGTGTGTGTGTGTGTGTGTGTGCCTGTATGAATGCATATATATATATATATATATATATATATATATATATATATATATATATATATATATATATATATATTAGTACACAAGTGGTAAAAATGGAAATCACACTATCAGGAACAATATTTATATATATTCCCGACCGGTTTCGGCTTATGAAGAAGTCTCCTAAGGCGATACTAGTCAGGTCTACAGTATGTTCCTAGTCGTGTGATTGCCATTCTTATCACTCGATCCCCTCAAATTTTCACCGCTCCTTTAAGGACATTTTAAAAATTCCATTCAATAATACCATCAGTTCTTCTACTAAATTGTTTCCTCGTGAACGACTCAACTATTGCCTATCACTATCCTAACACCGTACGTAAGCAAATTGTGAACGTTCAACAAAAGCCGAAGGAAGTTGAGTCACCTGGTGTATATTGTTTGCCCTGCAAAGTTTGGGATTTGGTTTACTTGGGTCAAACCGGGAGAGACTTGAACACTAGATTGGCATAACATAAAAGGTCAATTAGGTATGGGCAAGAAAATTCGGCTGTATTTCTTCATGTAAAAAATAAGAATCATTCTTTCGTTTGGGGTAAGGCCAGATTATTGTTCAAGTCCCACAGTGGTTTCAGGAGGAAAATAGTCGAAGCAGCATTAATTGAGGAATGCCCTAATATTAATATTTCCAAAGGGCAGTGGACTCCTGACACTCTTATCTCACATGCGCCAGCAATAAATAAAGCTAGTGCGGACTTTACCATATCCTCGCCCTCTTCCTCACCCCCTCCCTCCTCCGCCACCCCAGTTAGCCCCGCGTCTGAGTGAGGTCAACTGTCCACATCTCTTCATACTGCAGTTTATAATTACCCTCTGTTATCTATCTTATTTACTTTACTGAAGAGGGCTACAGTTAGATAGCAGAAATATAGGATTATTCTTTATTCCGAAGTTTATTCTTTTCTTCACGACTGTGGTGTTCCCCCTGATGTGTTATCTACAAATGTGCTACTATACATTTCTATTTAGAAATATATATATATATATATATATTAAATATGTACAACACTGAATGGATGACGCAGAGACTTACCAACTACGCTATCAAGAGAGATATAATATAATTATTTTATATTTATTTGTTAAATACAAATATCAAAAAGTATTTATGTCATAAAATACGTGAATCTAATATTAATATTATATAAAAATTTATATTTTATCCATACCCCCCAAAACATAACCTGGTTGAAGATAAAAAACCCGAATAAAATTAAGCTAAAAAAAACATAAAATGCCATTTATCCTGAGTATGATAAAAAATTTAAGTCTTAAATTTATAAACATAAATAAGTTATAATAAATATTTTATTAGTATATTTTTTTAATTGTAAAATTTTTTAGATATAATATTTATCTATGTATGTGAGTTTCAAATCAAAAATATTTAAATCTCCACTATGATAGTATAATTGAAAGTATACAAACGCGAGAAAGTATTTGCACAATACTGAATGGGTCCCAGTGATTAGAGATACATTTTAACAACCACAATGCACTTTAATTCTAAGCCATCAACATCTGGAGACCCAATGGAGGCTACAAGCAGAAATTTAAATGCGGTACTGCCGAGGACTCGAACTCAGCTTATATATATATATATATATATATATATATATATGTAAAATAGTTTAGGTTGGTATTTGAATTTGTCTGTTATATCTTTTTCATATTTTTTTTTCTCTCTGCGTATGTCTACATTTTCATTTCTTAGTTTGATGTATGTTTGCCATTTAGTCACTTTTATGTCTTTTTCCATCTTTTCCAGGCTTTGTCTCTTCTATCTTTAGCATCGCTACACTTTTTATTATACCAACACTTTATGTACACCCTTTTTTGTTTCTGCTTAGGTACATGTTTATCTGTTCCCTCCTTATATATTGCTTTAAAATGTTCCATTTCTCTTCCATCTTTGTTTCATCATCTGCATTTTTCCCAACTAGCATTTTGAAAATATTGGTGTCTTATCATTTATTTCATTTACACTTTCAGGCTCAGAAGTGAATATCAAGTCTAATCTCGATGGTTCTTCGTTGTGTCTATATCTAGTGTTTTCTTTGACCCATTGAGTCAATGTATAATCAATGGTCAGCTCCAAAAGGACATTGCTCCAGAGTTCCTCAACACCTTTTATTGTCAATTCATCCCAATTTATTTCCTTTGCGTTAAAGTCACCCATAATCACTATGTTTTCTCCATATTTCAGTGTCTCGGTTAATTCATTCTTTGTGTCTTCCAGTAATTTTGAGTGTTCGCTGTCAGACCAAGTCTTAGTTTTTGGGGGCGCATATACAACTATGAACTTTCTGTTTTTCATACTGCTATTTTTTACTTTAATTGTAATTGATTTCACATTTCCCTTACCTTCTGCTGCCTTTATTACATATAGGCCCTTTCTAGTCAATAGCATGACTCCTCCCCCCTGTCTGTTCATTCTATCTTTCGACCAAAGGTTGTAGAAACCTTGTTCCACCATACTTGATTGTATAGGGCCTTTCATTTTGTCTTCACAATTCCCATTATGTCTGGTTTCTCTACTGACAAATAGTCATTTAATTTATTTATTCCAGAAATCATACCATCTATGTTTGTACATACCACTTTTAATTTTTTCCTTTTTCTCTTTTTTTGTTTCCATTTTTCTGATATACAATTTTCTCAGTCTCGGATCCATCACTTAGCTTCACTTCTAAGTGCCCTATCTTTCTCTATTTCCTCTTCATTCATTTCCTTTTTTTATCCACACATTTTTGTATTTTTCACTATTTGCTATTTTTGCCGCTATTGATAGTATTTCTTCTGCTATCATTTGAGTTATTAGTTTGATTTTCATTGACCTGTAGTTTTTTCTTTTGAGTATGTACCCAACCTATGCACATCATCGATTTCCTTTTTCAAATTCTGTCCCTCGTCCTGAACCTCTTTCGCAATTTCTTTCTCTTCTTTTTCTCTTTGGTGTTTGTGTACACTAGTTTTCATTGATACCGTAAACCACAATGCATTTGTTTTTCTCCACTGTGTCTCTCACCCAGTTTTCCTTTTCTTTGATCACCTTGATCACGGTTTCCTTTGCATTTTCTTCTACTTACTGCTGTACTATTTCTTTGAATGAGAGTTTTTTATTTTCACGTTCCTGTTTCCACTGATTCTTTATTTAGTTCAAATCGGTCTTTTTGATTGGTTCTTCCATCTTTTCAGTTAATGCTTGTAATTGTTCTTTGTCTTCTTTTTCAGTTCTTTGTTTTTATTTCTAACCTCATTTTCCTTTCTTTTCTTTTTTCTTTTAATCGCACTCAGTTCACTTTTTAGATCGTTTAATTGTCTTAGTATCACCTCGTTAGTTGTGCGTAAATTTGATGCCTCTAATTGTAAAATGTTACGGTCTAATTTTAACCAATTAAATCTTCTGCTAAGTTGTTGATGTCTCGATTCCTTATTGCTCTACTAATCCTAATATCTCTATCCGTGTTCATAGTTTTATCCATTGCTTCCCCTTCCCTCCTAAATCCCGAGAATAAATCAGTGTCATACCTGTAAGTCGTCCTCGGAGTAACGTTTAAATATGTTTTCTTAGTGATCACTCCCAATAACGTCTCAACTCTGGATATATTCAATCCCCTCTTGGTTGGTTTGTTGATCCTTACTTCATCATTGCTACTCTCCATTTTGTGCTAAAACTATGATTTCCAAGAAATGGACTGAATACATTACCGATCCCACGAAAACATATCTTTATATCCCGAAAATGACAACAAGGCGTTTTTCCTGAATGAGTTATAAAGCACTAGTGCGGAGCTCGATGTTAGCACATCCTTCCTCTGCAACGGCGTACGTGTGTGTGTGTGTGTGTGTGTGTGTGTGTGTGTGTGTGTGTGTGTGTGTGTGTGTGTGTGTGTGTGTGTGTGTGTGTGTGTGTGTGTGTGTGTGTATTCACCTTGGTCTTTGGATCACGTACAGGACCCGTGAACGACAGCTATTTCCCTCCCGGAAGAGAACTGAGAGCTAGTATGATCGATCTATGGGTAATAATGTGACCTTACACGCACACTCACACCCAACTCCCCGCCCACA
>NC_134803.1:20962674-20965174 GCF_046742065.1 Oratosquilla oratoria | reverse complement strand
TAAGGGGAGAGGGTGGGGGAATATCAGATCATTTTTTGGTGGAAGGTAAGTTGAGAGTGGAGAAAAGGTGGAGAAAGAAGAAAAGGGCAGAAGGTAGGGAGTGAACTCTTTGAATGAAAAGGGAAAGGAGAAGGAGTACGGAAGGAAGCTGAAGGAGGAGTGGGAGGGAGTAAAGGATAGAGTAGAGCTGGGTGTGGATGAGGAATGGGGATGGTTCAAGGAGGGAGTCATAAAGTGTGCAAGGATGGTGTGTGGAACAAGAAGGACAGGGGGAAATAGAAGAAAGGGTAGTGAATGGTGGGATGAGGAAACAAAGAAGGTTGTAGAAGAGAAGAAGCGAGCTTTCACAGATTGGTTACAAAATAGGACGAGGGAGTCATATGAGAGGTACAAAGAGAAGAAAAGAGAAGTAAAGCAAACGGTAAAGGAGGCAAAGAGGAGAGCAGATGTGAAATGGGGTAAGTGTATGGCAGAAAATTTTGAAAGTAATGAAAAAAGATGTTTTGGAAAGAAATTAAGATAGAAAGAGGAGGCGAATCATGTAGAGAAGAAAAGGTAAAAGGTACAGAGGAGAGATGATAATGGAAGAGAAGGCAGTAAGGGGAAGATGGGCATAATATTTTAGGGAGTTGCTAAATGTGAAGAAGGATAGGGAAGGAAAGATAGCTGCAGTGGGAAATGCGAAGAAAATGAGAGTGATGAGTGAGGAGAATGGAGGAGAAATAAGGAAGGATGAGGTGAAGGCAGTTGTTAAGATGATGAAAGCAGGTAAGGCACCTGGGTTAGATGGATGTCATGCGGAGTGTCTGAAAAAGGGAGGTACAGTGATGGACTGGCTGGTGAGGTTGTTTAATGTGTGTCAAGAGAGGGTAGAGCACTGGAGGGGTTTCTGTATAGTTCTGCTTTACAAAGAAAAAGGGGACAAGTGTGAATGTAGTAGTTTCAGTTTCAGAGGGATTAGATTGTTAGTGTAGTTGGAAATGCTTGTGGGAGGGTTTTAATTGAGAGGATTAGGATAGTAACAAGGAGTATTTGGTGAGGAATAGTGTGGGTTTAGGAAAGGTAGGGGTTGTGTGGATCAGAATTATGCGGTAAGGCAGATACGTGAGAAAGCTCTAGGAAAAGGTAAGGATGTTTTTTGGGGCTTTTATGGATCTGGAAAAGGCTTATGATAGGGTAGACAGAAAGGCACTGTGGGAGGTTATGCAGATATATGGGATAGGAGGAAAGCTTCTGGGAGCTGTCAAGAGTTTTTATGAGAGTAGTAGAGCTTGTGTCAGGATTGGAAATGGAAAGAGTGAGTGGTTCGAGGTAAAGGTGGGACTTCGTCAAGGATGCGTTATGTCGCCCTGGCTGTTCAACTTATACATAGATGGGGTGGTGCGAGAGGTAAATGCAAGGGTAGTGGGCAAGGGATTGGAGATGGTTAAAGAAAATGGAGAAAAGTGGGAGGTGAGCCAGCTGTTGTTTGCGGACGACACTGCGCTTGTGGCAGGATCGGAGGAGGGATTGAGGAAGTTGGTGGCAGAGTTTGGGAGAGTACTGTATGTGATAGAAGAAAGCTAAAGATAAAAGTGGGTAAAAGTAAGGTGATGAGATGTGCAAGGGGTGAAAGTGGCAGTAGACTGGAAGTGAGCATTAAGGGAGAACGACTGGAGGAAGTGGATAGTTTTAGATACTTGGGTGCAAATGTGGCAGGTAAAGGTGGAGTGAAGGTGGAGGTAGAATGTAGATTGTAAGAAGCAAGGAAACGCCTTGGTGGGATTTAAAGAGTTTAATGAGGAATAGTCATTTGGGAATGGATGCTAAGAGGAGACTGTATGAAGGAGTGATTGTGCTAACAGCACTGTATGGGGCAGAAACATGGAACATAAGAGAAGAAGAGAGAAGGAGTTTGAATGTGTTTGAGATGAGGTGTCTGAGAAGTATGGTGGGGGTTACTAGGCTAGATAGAGTGAGAAATGAGGAGGTGAGGAGGAGAACAGGGGTGAAAAAGGAGCTGGGATGGTTTGGACACATGGAAAGAATGAGTGAAGAACTAACTAGTAAAAGAGGTATGGAAGGCAGATGTGGAGGGAGTGAACATGAGGGGACGTCCTAGGATGAGGTGGATGGATGGGGTGAAGGGGGCTTTGGGGAAGAGGGGAATGTCTGTTGAGGAAGGACGGGAGAGGACAGAAGACAGGGGTGAATGGAGAATGGTTGTATATGGTTGTTGTTGTGTTTGCTTGTGGTGGATTGGGCGGGGGGTCGGGGTGGGGGGTGAGGTAGTATGTGTGAGCAAAATTTGACGCAGCCCGAAGGGAGACGGAGAGGGGGGGTCGCCGATTTAATGAAGCGGCCTTGCTGTGGATGTGCTGTGTCTTGCGACACTGCTTCTGACCCAGGGCAGTGGACAAGGTGCAGGGATGACCCGTCATCCAGGAGGTGCTCAGATAAGAGGGAGGATGGAGGGGTGTGGAGTGTATTCAGGGATGGAATGGGTGGAAATGATTTTATG
>NC_134803.1:20947674-20957674 GCF_046742065.1 Oratosquilla oratoria | reverse complement strand
ACCATAGGAAACAGCATATTCCAAAATGTGGACAAACTAACGATTTATTTATCTTGTTAATGAGAGATGGACTTTTGAAGTCAAAAGATCGCGCTATCAGTCCTAGAATCTTATTTGCTTTCTCAGAGGCTGAAATACTCTGCTTAGATGATTTGAGATTGTTACTGATAATTACGTCGAGATCCTTTGCACTATCCACTTTTGTTAACGAATTTCCAAATAATTTGTAATTGTACTTACTGTTATTTTTACCTATGTGCATTACCTTGCATTTACTTGTGTTAAATTTCATTAGCCACTTTTCAGACCATTGCTGTAATTTATCTAAATCTTCTTGAATATCCAATTGGTTTAAGTGATCATTTGCCATTCCGCACAGTTTTGTATCATCAGCAAATTTGGAAACAGTAGATTTTAGTCCATGGTCTATATCGTTTATGTATACTATGAATAGAAGTGGCCCAAGAGCAGAACCCTGAGGAACTCCACTTGTAACATTTTTCCATCCAGAAGATTTTCCATTTAAAACAACTCTCTGTTTTCGATCATTGAACCATTTTCTAGTCCAACTTAATAGGCTTGTTCCGTTTGAAGCTAATTTAGTAAGTAGTCTTTCGTGTGGGACGGTATCAAAAGCTTTTGCAAAGTCTAGATATATTAAATCTGTATTGTTTCTTTTGTCATAATTCGAGATAACTGTGTTGTAGAATTTGAGTTGAGTTAGTCACGCAAGAACGTTTCCGTTAGAAACCATGCTGGTTATCATTTATCAAACAGTTATTTTCTAAATGATGTTCGATAGCATCTCTGATGATAGTTTCCATCGTTTTTCCTACGATTGAAGTCAAACTTACGGGCCTATAATTATTTGGTTTCTTTTTGTCACCTTTTTTGAATATGGGAGTAACATTAGCTAGCTCCCATTCTCTTGGGACATCTCCGGATATGATAGATTTCTTGAAATAATTTCTGATGGAACAACAATCTCATTTTTCATTTCCTTTAAGATTCTTGGATACTAACCGTCAGGCCCTGGTGTTTTATTAACTTTGAGTTTCTCTATACACCTTTTACTTTTTTCTTTTGTTATATTTACCGTAGTGAGTAAGTTTACCCTAGACTTTTCACAGGTTTCAGTTTGGAATTCACTTTGAGGTGTTTCATTTACGAATACTGAGCTAAAATAGTTGTTTAGATTACCACACATTCCTTCATTTGAATATTCAAGTTGACCGTCAGCAGATAATAGTGGACCAATGTGATTCCTAATAACTTTTATATTTTTTAATGTAACTACAGATTTCCATGAGGTTCTTTTTGGATTTATCAACGATATTCATTTCATATTGTCGTTTTCGTTTTTAATTGTCTTTTTTAAATCTCTCTGTAATAATACATAGCTTTCATAGTCATTAGATGCATCCGAGCACTTGTTTTTCTTATAAGCCTGTCTCTTTTTAGCAATACTTTTTCAGTTTCTTTGTCAAGCCACTTTGGGCGAACCTGATTTGGGGGACGTTTGTCCTTAAATGGGATGTAAGTATGAATCATCTTAATAAGCGTATTTTGCCTCCCAATCGTTTAATTTTGCCACCCAATCTGGAAGCTGAAGCTCCTGACATAGTCCTATGAACTGAGCTTTAACTGAAATCGGGTATTTCAGAAAAACAAGTATCTATTCTAAAAGAAATATATTTAGCAGTTTGAATCTAAGTTGTGATCGCTATTTGCAACAGTCACCGACTTCTACATCGGTTATCATGCTTTCGCGGCTAGTGATCAATGGATCGAGTAAGTTTCCATGTCTTGTGGGTTCTTTTATATGCTGAACTAAGTAATTTTCACCGAGAAAATCAATCAAGCGACTACCTATATAGCTATGTTGTAGGGTCATCCAATCACTGTCAGTAAAATTGAAATCACCCATTATCAATAAATCCCGGTTGCAGAAACTAGACAATTCTTGAAACAACAGTTTGTCGTCTGCTAATGATAATGGCTTCGGCCTTTATATTACATCTACATTAATTTTTTTTTCATTTGTTTGGGTTAATTCTACCCACAAACTTTCATATACATCCTGTTTCACTTTCCCTAAAACACAAGCATGGACAATGCTTTTAACATGCAACAGAACACTCCCACCTTTCTTGTGGTTTCTATCCTGTTAAAAGTGTTTAAATCCCGCAATATTAAATTCAGCTTCAAACTCTTTACTATTTAACCATGTCTCTGTTATTCCTATCGTTTCGAGATTTTCGCTTTTGACATACGCCTGTATTTCTTGAAATTTGTTCTAATACTACGAGCATCAAAGTATATGGTTTTAAGAAACTCGTGATTATTTCTTTTTGGCACGTTTTGAGTTTCAATATCATGCCTTACATTGTAACTTTGTTCTTTATTGACAGCTTGCTCTATACTGATATTTGGTCCTTCATTGACATTCAATGCCTCATAAACATTTCCCCTATCATGGACATCTGGTCGCTCACGGTCATCCGATCTCTTATGTACATTTTGCCCCCCTACGTCACCGCGTTCCACACCGGCCTCCCGTCGTTCATTGACATTCTGTCCGGCATCCCTTCCTAAAATTATATTTTGTCCTCCACTGACATTATATCCTACCGTGATATTTTGTCCTCCACTATCATTACATCCCATCGTGATATTTTGTCCTCCACTATCATTACATCCCATCGTGATCTTTTGTCCTCCACTGTCATTACATCCCATCGTGATATTTTGTCCTTTGACATTACATCCTAATGTAATATTTCGTCCTCTACCGACATTATATCCTGAAATTATATTTTGTCCTATGCTGGCCTATCATTCTACATTACTATACTCTACTCTGTTTTTCCCAGTACACTCTATTTCCCCTTCCCTTTGAGTTTCTAACCTAAAAAAGGAACTAGTTCATTACAAACTCCCACAATGAGGTTTGTAAGAACATCTTTGCCTCTGCGGGTAAGGTGGATCCCATCAGAAGCGTAAAGGTCATGACGCCTGGAAAAGAGATACCAAGGATCAAGAAAGTGGTATCCCAGTTGCGTGCACAATCGTGATATCCTTTCATTGATCCCTATGGCTCTACTGTTCTAACACGATCCTGCGTAGATTCTTGGGAGGATCCCACAGACTACGTGACGGCTCCCACGTTCCTTTATCTCCTGAAGGAGGACCTTGTAATTCCGAACAAGTTCCTCTGATTTCACCCTAAATCGTTACTTCACGTATGAACAATCGTAACCGTGTTCGTCCGTCTTTGCTCCTTGATAGTCTGGGCACAATCGGCCTGGTTGACATACAAGTTTGCAATGTCGTTTAGTCTTCCGTTGCAGGATGTCGCCATAGCCTCGCAGCATGAACTCCTGATTTTCAGCCACCTCATCCTCCAGCAGAGCAAAACGATTGGCTAGAGCCAGCGGTTGCTACACAGGGCATCCGCTTACCAAACGCGGGCTCGACGGAGCGCCACTCGCTCACGGCAGTGGCAGAAGTGGAAGAGGTGGTACGCTCTTTGGGTTGTGGGAAGGATTCATTCTTCTCACAGAGTGCACTCTTGAAAAGACGAATCTCCTCCTCACACATTCTGAGACGGTCTTCCAGGTTCACACGACCTTCACAAGCCATTTCGCTCCCCCTTCGGCAATTCAAACGGCAACGAGAAAACACAAAACAACAAAAGAAACAAAAGCTGTCACTAAATAAACTAAATACGCGAAGCTTACTCTGCTTACCTTATACTATTACTCCTACCTTTGGAGTACAGTAACAGACTACGGTTTTGATTCTAAATTACTAGAACACTACACTTTATCTTATACCTGTTACTGTATAGCACTATACGTATACAATTACAAAAACAAAACAAAATCACTTGTCACTACTCGAAGATATAAATTTCACAAGAAGTAATAAACTTAATAAGAGGTATTCGCTAGCTGGTGTCTCGGCAGAAGAGTTCTCAACCTGAGCTGGTGTCTCGGCAAAAGACGAGTACATACATATACACATACATACATACATACATACATGCATACATACATACATACATACATACATATATACATACATACATACATACATACATACATACGTACGTACATATATATATATATATATGCATACATACATACAAGCATATATACACATACATAGGTATATACATACACACATACGTAAATGCATATATACATTCATAGACACATACATACATACATACATACATACATATATATACATGCATCCATATATACGTACATACGTACATACATAAATGCATATATATAGGGGAGGAGGGTTTGGCGACGAGAGAAGAATTTGTCATCGATGACAAATTCCTCTCGCGTGCGCCAAAACTTCTTCCTCTCCACCAATTCCTGCGACACCATCGCGTCAGGTTAAGCAACCCTTCTCTCCTTCTCACCCAATCCTTCTATTCCCCTCAGAACCCACACTGTCCCAACACCTCCAAGTGTATAAATCTCGTTCAAAGACAATCGAGCGTCATTATTATTTTTTTTTTTTTTGCTAGTAGGTAAAATTCCCTGTTATGTTATATCGTTATAACCGCTTTAATTCTTTTTTTCATACTTGTATGTTTGTATTTCTGAATTCCCAGATATCTTCCTGAAGGTGTCTCAACGTAGACGAAACGTCGAGTAAGATGTTAAATGGATGTTTTTGTTTAATTCGTCTTTGCTCACCACCAAAATGACCGGATCCTTGTTGGAAACCTAGAAAATACTAATAAGAAGATTATCAACAGTCAGAATGCTGATGATTTTAATACTTATTGTATACAAGAGAATCTGCTCCCATATTTTAAAACTGTTAAGCGTCACCCTCCGCGACCATTGGCACTTTGGCAGCGTCACCCTCTTTCAACTACAGGACAGTTTTTTTTTTTTTTCTATTACTCGTTTCCTAAGAACTTGTTTGCTTTTGTTTTATCATTTCTGTATTTCTCAAACAACTCATTTGTCTATTTTGACATAAATATACATATTTAGTCAATATTGGAATAATGAACAATTAGGGAAAAGAAAAAATTACTTGATTTCTTTTTATTTAAAAAAAAATTTAAATTCAATGACAAGAAAATGGAGAAAACGAGATACACGCGCGCGCGCGCACACACACACACACACACACACACACACACACACACACACACACACAAACAGGGATATAATTGAGCTGAAGAGTGATAATGAAAAGAAGAGAATTAATGATAATACCAATAGCGAAAACTTAAAGAAAGAGGTGAACAATAAATCACAAGAATCAACACAAAAATCGAAGAGAACCTAGGTGAGGAAAGTATTCAGAAAATTAAGTGGAAGGAAAACATTGAAAATAAGGAAATTGCTTTCAAAGAAATAGTCAAGCAGCAAATGCAGGATAATGCAAAAGACACAATTATCCAAGTGATTAATGAAAAAGCTAATTGGGTCAGAGATACAGTAGATAGGAAAAAAATGTATTGTGGTATATGGACTAAAAGAAAAACAGCGATTGGCGAGGCACATGAGAGAAAAAGAAGAAAAAGAGACTGCAGTAGAAATCCTAAATGAAATTCAGGGAGGAGACCGAGATGCAAGCAAACACCCGGACGAGACATATAGAATCGGTCGCTATTCTAAGTATAGAAATCGACCTCTAAAGATAAAATTAAGGTCACAGATGGTAGTAGAAGACATATTTGAAAAAGTAGGCAACTTGGCAAGGAGTAAAAAGTACAATAAGATATGAATAAAAAGAGAAATGAATACTGAAGAATTAGAAAAAGAAAAGTCACTAAAAGAAGAAGCAAAGGAAAAAAACTCGATGAGAACGGAGACAGAAAGCAAGGAATTCCATTGGAGGGTAATCGACATGAGACTGAGGAAATGACACATCAAAACGAAAAAACCAAAGACAGAAAAAAAAATGGAGGAAGAAGAAAATTAAAATTGGCCTATACTAACATTGACGGATTAATTTCAGGTCTGAACGAACTTAATGGTTACCTGCTAAAAGAAAAACCAGACGTAATGGGAATTGTAGAAACTAAACTAAGAGGTGAAATACCATCCATCGATATTGAACAAGGACTATATAATTACTGGATAAAAACAGGGACAAGAAACAGGGAGGAGGAATCATGTTCTTGGCCAAGAAAGACTTAAACGTGACAAAAATTGCGGAGGGCAAAGGTAATGTTGAACTGATCATGATAAAATTCGAAGGCAAGAATATGAAAAGTAGAAAGTTTGTGGTGACCTATGTGCCCCCAAAAACGAACGCTTGGAAAGAGAGCGAACATACAAAAATACTAGAAGATACAAAGAAATCACTAAATGAGATACTAATGGGCAGGGGTAATCTGGTAATTATGGGGACTTCAATTGCAAAGAAATTTGTTGGGATAATATGACAGTGCAAGGAGGAGACAACTTGTGGGGTAATGTACTGCTGGACATGACCATGGACATGACATACACAATGACATACACATACACATACACTGGACATGACATACACAATGACGCAATGGGTCAGCGAAAACACCAGATACAGAAGCAATGAAGAGCCGTCGAAACTAGATTTAATATTTACAACAGAACCTGAAATTATGGACAAAATCCATTACAAGACACCATTTGGAAAGAGTGATCATATACTCATCGAAACTGTACTAAAGGAAGAAATAGACATGGAGAGAAATGAAAAGTATAGGAAAGGAAGATTGATGTACAACAAAACGGACTTTGCAAAACTAAAGATATTCTTCCGGAATGCAAACTGGGATAAATTCTATATGGAAGAGACAAAAGTGGATGAGAAATGGAATATCTTGATGGAAAATTACAATGAAGGGGTAAACAGGCATGTACCAATACAAAAGCGAGAAAGAGAGTACATCAAATATTGGTTCAACAAAAGATGCAGAGGCAAAAAAATAGAAGGGACAAAGCTTGGAAAAGGTGGAGAATAATATATAAAAAAAACTAGCAAATGGCAGATTTATATAAACTATAGAAATGAGTATGTTAATGTGAGAAGAGAGGAGAAAAGGAACCATGAAAAGGATATTATAGATAAATGCAAAGATCAACCCAAACTATTCTATCGATATGTGAATGGTAAACTTAAAAACAAACAGGAAATGGTGAAACTACGCCAAGGAAATATAGAATACACAGAAGAATTAGAAATGGCCGAAGTCATGAACAAACCCGTCTTCGCCAGAGAGAAAATACAAAATTGGGACGAAGATAATAACAATCAATCTCCCCACATGAGTGAGTTTACAACAACACAAAAGAAATATCAGAACACCTATCAAAACTTGACGTCAGAAAATCACATGGCCCAGATGGTATTGCAAATTGGATTCTAAAGGAATGCAAATAAGAACTAACGGACAAAATACACAACATGATAAATAGCTCACTGAAAGAAGGAAAGATACCTAAAGACTGGAAAAATGCTAACATTGTACCAATACATAAAGGAGGAAACAAGGAAGAACCCACCAACTATAGGCCAGTATCACTAACAAGCACTATAGCCAAAATTTGTGAGAAAATCATCAAGAATAGATGGGTAAGACATCTGGAAGACAATAACATAATAAACCCAAGGCAATTTGGGTTCAGACAAGGAAGATCATGCACCACAAACTTAATGTGCTTCTACTCAAGACTAATAGACATAGTGCAAGAAAGAAATGGATGGGCTGATTGTGCCTTCCTGGACTTGCAAAAAGCTTTTGACAAAGTACCACACAGAAAATTGCTAAAAAAAAAAAAAAAAAAAAAAAAAAAAAAATTGAACACATAGGAGGAATACAAGGGAACCTACTATAATGGATGGAGGACTTCCTGACTGGTGGAGAGATGAGAGTACTACTCAGAGAAAAATATTCAGATTGGAAAGAGGTGATCATTGGAGTACCCCAAGGATCTGTATTGGCACCAATAATGTTTGCTATTTATGTGACTGACATGGACGAGGATGTGAAATGCTACATGAGCTTCTTTGCAGACGACGCCAAACTGTTAAGGAAAGTAGTAACTGATAAGGACTGTGAAGCACTGCAGGAAGACCTGAATAAGGTATGGAACTGGAGTCAGAAATGGGAAGTGGACTTTAATTCTAAGAAGTGTAGCATAATGGAGTTTGGAAAAAGCAAAAACAGAATATCAGGAAAATATACAATTGGAACCAAGGAGGTAAAGAAGGCAGGATCAGAAAAAGATTTGGGGGTAATTACCACAAACGACTTGTTCTATGATAAACAGATTAACAAAATTGTCGGGGAGGCTTGCAACTTGCTAAGATCAATAAAAGTGGCATTTGCATACTTGGACGAAGACATGATAAAAAAAATATTGGTTACATTGATAAGGCCTAGACTAGAATATGCGGCGACATTGTGGTCACCCAGTACCAAAAAGAATATAAAGAAAATAGAAAGAATCCAGAGAGCAGCCACAAAAATGGCACCTGCACTTGCAAACCTATCATATGAGGAGAGATTGGCTAAACTGGAGTTACCAACGCTGGAGCAAAGAAGAGAGAGAGGTGACCTACTGACCATCTACAGAATCATGAAAGGCACAGAGATACTCGATAGAGAGGACTTACTAAACTGGGACAAGAGAAACACAAGAGGACATGGAAAGAAAACAAAAAATCATAGCTACAGAAGAGAACTGAAGAAAAACAGTTTTCCACATAGAGTAGTGGACACTTGGAACAAACTGGATAATGAAATAGTATGCGCAAAAACCATTCATGGGTTTAAAAGTAAACTAGACACTGCGAGATACAAAAGCGGGACACCACGAGCATAGCTCCCCTTCCCGCAAAATACAACTAGGTAAACACACACACACACACACACACACACACACGAAAAATCCAGAAAAACAAAAGTAATTGTCCCTTTTTGTAATATCTCAAGGAAATATGAAAATATAATCCTATGGTGAACGCTCACCGCGTACTGAAAACGTTTGTTTGCTACCTTCTAGCGAGCCAGCAAAAGTTGCCAGAAACTTCAAGATGCACTCAGAATGTTGTCAGATTATGTTCCTATATTTTTCTGTAGGTATAAACATGATATGATGTCAGAGACAGCTTGCAAGGAGCTTTTAAAATTGAGAACGGTATATACCGTTGAGCACAATTGTGGAAAAAAATTGGAAAACTGCATAAGCAGTATCAGACGCTTAACAGGTATATAAATATATGTATATATATCAGTGGAAAAAATACTTATATTATTTCCAGAGCCATTTCTAATTTTTTTCTAAATTTCACCAGAGCCATTTTTTTAATTACCAGAGCCATTTTTTTAATTACCAGAGCCATTTTTTATATTTCCAGAGCCATGTTTTTGCAGGTTCGATTTCCTTCAAACTCTTAGAAGGTTAACTCATTACTCATGTACATCTGATGCCAAATAATCCCCAATAAATAAATAAATACTCATGTGCATGAAAAATAACTTTTTTTTAACAAATCAGCCTTGCAATACACCGTTACAGTACCATCACTGCCCCGATCCACTTCAAGTCAATCTAGGTTCCACGAGCGTATAGTAGATTCATGTTTTACTGGTTTTCGGTTTCCTTGGCCCTTGCCCATAGAGTTTGAATTAGGCTTTGCTGGTCCAGAAGCGGTTCTTGCCGTCAAAACACTCTCACTCGATTCTGAAAAGACTGAATCTGAGGGCAAACTATCTTCACTCATCTTCACTCGCTTCACTAGAAATCGCTCCATGATGTACGATCATCGAAAGTTTGGCATGGACGTGACGTACGAATGTAGACCTAGCTACCGTAAGCCTAAGCTTGCTAACGAATCATTTTTTATTTTTGTATTTTTTATTCTCCCTCCAAAGATCCATATTTATGAACTAAATATATAATTATCAAATGTTCATATTCATATTTAAATTTATTTACTTTCAATTACTAACCAAACATTTGATTCT